>NC_043702.1:120448134-120502912 GCF_006229205.1 Suricata suricatta | reverse complement strand
GACTGGCATGAGGTGGTATCTCAGTGTGGTTTTGATTTGTGTTTCCCTGATGATGAGTGATGTTGAGCATCGATCCATGTGCCTGTAGGCCATCTGGATGTCCTCTTTGGAGAAGTGTCTGTTTATGTCTAGACCAGTTTCTTACACCATACACAAAAATAAACTCAAAATGGCTGAAGGACCTGAATGTGAGACAGGAAACCATCAAAACCCTCGAGGAGAAAGTAGGAAACAACCTATTTGACCTCAACCACAGCAATTTCCTAATTGACACATCCCCAAAGGCAAGAGAAATGAAAGCAAAACTGAACTCTTGGGACCTCATCAAGATAAAAAGCTTCTGCACCACAAAGGAAACAATCAAGAAAACTAATAGACAGAATGGGAAAAGATAGTTGCAAATGACATATCAGATAAAGGGCTAGTATCCAAAATCTACAAGGAACTCACCAAACTCCACACCCAAAAAACAAATAACCCAGTGAAGAAATGGGCAGAAGACATAAATAGACGGTTCTTTGATATTTAAAAATTAGTTTATATTATCAATATTCATAAAGATCAAACTCATTAGTTGTCTTGTTCAGCTCTTCTGTAAGTTTTCTAATTTTTTTAATGTTTCATTTATTTATTTTTGAGAGAGAAAGAGAGAGTGTGAGTGCAAGCAGGGGAGAGGGGCAGACAGAGAGGGAGATACAGAAACAGAAGCAGGCTCTAGGCTCTGAGCTGTCAGAGCAGAGCCTGACATAGAGCTTGAACTCACAATCCCTGAGATCATGAGCTGAGCGGAAGTCGGACATGCAGCTGATGAGCCACCCAGGTGCCCTTGTGAGCTTTCTAGTTTTTAATCTGCCTTGTCATTGACTGAGTGAAGTACATTGGAATTTCCAAATGCGACTGTGGATTTTTAAATTTTTTTATAATTCTATAATTTTATGTTCTATAAATTTAAGGCTATGTCATTAAATGTTTAGTGTTCTTTAAATTTGTTATGGGTTCATGTTGAATTGTTCTTTTTTTATCATTATGTATGATGCTCCCTCTCTCCCTAATGATGCTTTGTCTTAACATCTATGTTATCTCTCATTAATATGGAAAGACTAGGTTTCTTTGGTCTAATATTCACCTTATTTGTGTTCTCTTCAAAATCCCATCCTTGTGTTTTATGCATCTCCTGTCAATAACATATACTTGCAGGATATTTCATGTCATCTGACCGCCAACAATTTATTTCATTTTGGGGTGAGGTGGGGAAAGAGGTGCATTCTTTCCTTGGGAGGATGGGGGCTGAGTTAGGTACCCAGTGAGAGAGACCACAGGATATGTGGGAGCCAGCCCCACATTTCAGTTTCTTGAGGTTGGAATGTCACAATCATTCTGAGGCCTCCATGGTGACTACTTTATCCCCCACTGACCCGAAAGCAGTCATCTCCGAAAAGACTCTTTGAAAACTCACTTGGAGCCAGGAAGGGAGGGGTTGGGAGTGAGGGAGCCTGGAGTGCCATCAGGGCTGAGGACAGTTCTCTAGCAGGCTAACATCTGACATCCCACCCCTGAGGAGAAGGGACATGGCACAGACAGGAACACAGGGAAGGAGGAACTGAAGTAAAACACTTACAAGGCCTTGTCTTCCCCCAGAAATGATCTCTGTGCTCTGGCGCTTTGTGTCTGAGCTCTTCTGTGCTACTGAAGAGAAAAAAGAAATGCATTGAAACTCCACAGCCAATGTTCTGTGACTGACACGCATTGGGGTGGGGGAAAGGGCTTCTCAACTTCTGAGTGCCATTTTTGTGTCCAAGGCAAAACAAACGCACACCTCCTCAATTTTTAAAAAGTTTTAATTTAAATTCCAGTTAGTTAACATACAGTGTAATATTTCAGGTGTACCATACAATGATTCAACTCTTCCATACAGCACCCAGTGCTCACCACAGCAAGTGCACTCCTTAATCCCCATCACCCATTTAACCCGTCTCCCTACCCCCCTCTATGGTAACCATCAGCTTATTCTCTAGTTAGGAGCCTATTTCTTGGCTTGCCCCCTTCTGTATTTTTCCCCCTTTGCTCATTTCCTTTGCTTCTTAAATTCCACATATTAGTGAAATCATATGGTATCTGTCTTTCTCTGACGGACTTATTTCACTTAGCATAATACTCTCTAGTTCTATCAATGTCATTACAAATGGCAAGATTTCATATTTTTATGGCTGAAGAATATATATATATTTATATGTAATAAGCAAGTATATATCTATATGTGTGTATATATTTATATATAATAAGCAAGTTTATTACATGCGTGTGTATATATATATATATATACACACACACCACATATATGTATTCATCAGTCTATCAACTGATAGACACTTGGGCTGTTTCTATAATATGGCTATTGATAATGTTGCTGTAAACATCAGGATATATGTATCCCTTTGAATTAGCAATTTTGTATTCTTTGAGTGCAACTGCTGGATCCCTGGGTAGTTTTATTTCTAACTTTTAAAGAACCTCCACAACGTTTTCCACAGTGGCTGCACCATTTTGCAATACCACTAACAATACAAGAGGGTTCCCCTTTCTCCACATCCTCGCCAACACCTGTTATTCCTTGAGTTGTTGATTTTAGCCATTCTGACAGATGTGAGGTGATATCTCATTGTAGTTCTGATTTGCATTTCCCTGATGATCAGTGATGTTGAGCATCCTTTCATGTGTGTGTCTGGATGTCTTCTTGGGAGAAATGTCTGTTCATGTCTTCTGCGCATTTTTAATTAGATTGTTCATTTTTAAGGTGTTGAGTTGTATAAGTTCTTTATAGATTTTCGGATACTAATCCTTTAACAGATATGTCATTTGCAAATATCTTCTCCCATTCCGAAGGTTGCCTTTTAGATCTGTTGATGGTTTCTTTTTCTGTGCACAAGCTTTTTATTTTGATATAGTCCCAATAGTTTTTGATTTTGTTTCTCTTGCCTCAGGAAACATGTCTAGAAAGAAGTTGCTACAGTTGATGTCAAAGAAGTTACTGTCTGTAAAAGCACCTCAATTTTAAGCGTAACTAGACAACAGAAAAACCATCTTGTATTTACTTCTGGGAAGAGCAGTGAAATCACCTAAATTCTATGCAATATGATCCCTCTTTTCCTCTCTGCATTTTTCCTCCTCTTGCTGCCACACTTCCTTCATCTTTAAATTCCTTCTGCTTTCATGCCACACAGAGAGCCTGGGCCTCCTAACCTGCATCCCGGGATGCTTTTCACTGTTTCTGAGATGTCCCTTAATGGTATAAAAGGAAAAAGAGATCCACAAGGTGATTCAAGTAGGACGTTAATGTTTTATGTATGTTGTCTTATGTAATCCCCCTAACCATTTATGAGGTATGTATCATTTTATAAAAGAAGAAAAAAGACACAATAAGGATAAGCACCTTCCCAAGATCACATTGTAAATAAATAACTAAGCAGGGACTGGAAACAAGGTCCATGGTTATCTCATTACATCCCATTATTCCCTCAAATTCCCTTCTGTGCAGTTCTCCTCAATGTTTGCAATTCTGCAGCAGGATTCTCAGACCCTGCACACACACCTCTTTTTGCCCCCACTCCATGTATCAAAACCATGTCCTATTCTTTCAAGGTCATGCAGGAATGATGATAGCTAATAATAACTTCAAGGTATGGGTCCCCTGATAGAGACCAGATAATGGACCCTGTAAACTCATACTTTGAAGGCACAAATTTAGGTACAATAGTAAATTGAACTAGATGATTTTGGTAGAAATCTTTCAGAGTCATTGACTCCTCTATGCCTAGAAGCATGATTGGGTGAGTTAAGTTATATGCAGGATTTTTTTTTTTGTCTTCTAAAAAATATAACATCCTTCCTCCCCACTTTGCTACAGCAAAGTCTAGAGTTACACAAACACACCCAGCTCAGTCTCCCATCTTCCCCTGCTGAGACAGTAAGATAGACATGCCCATTCTTTTCTTTCCACATTTAACAAATTTTGAAACGTAATATGCACAGAAAAATACAGAGATCAACCTCATGAACATGCTGTACTTACCACACAGCTTTTGTTAAGCTTTAAGACTTGTCATATCGGCTTCTTATATTTTTTATAAGATATTTCAGATGTGTTTAAGGACCCAGTGTGCTCTTTCCAATCCTACCCACTATCTCCTTTCTCAGAATTGCTTTTCTGAAATTGTTTTTCAGCCTTATGCATTTCTTTTTCATTTTTGCCACATACATTTGTGTTTACCAGCAATATATGATTTTTGTGTGCATTTTTATGCTTCATGTAAATACTGTCATACAGCCTTCTGCAACTTATTTTTTCCCTCAAAGTTATGTTTCTGAGAAGTACCCGACTGGATATATGTAACCAGTTCCTTCACTCATTTTTTATTTCTGAATAGTATTCCATTATATGATCATACCACAGTTTATTTGTTCTCCCATTGATGGACATTTCATGTTTCCAATATTTTGTTATTACAAACCATTCTGCAATGAACATTTTTGTTCATATCTTCCTGTGCACATGGTGAGTTTCTCTAGCTGTCCAGTTTTGCTAGCCTTAATTTACCTCTTCTTAACTGAGTGACACTAAGCAAATAAATATATGACTCTAAGAAATAGTTTTCAGATGCCTTCCATTTGTAGATAACTAGAATAACATTTTGAGGTATTTTCCAGGAAGTCCAGAGTATCGGGCATTAATTTATTGATGGTGTTATTTGGTGTATTCATTTACTATTACATTCAATTACTTTATTAGGGGTAATCCAAAAGACACAAGATGCTACATAACTATATAATATTTAAGTGTCCAGGATGGGAGAATTAGAATGTGTGGTCATTGAGAGATATGTCTATGAGTTACAACAAGCATCTTGAAATGCAGGTAGTATGGAGACAGGAGGGAAAGAAGGATGAAAGGAAGGAGGAAAAGAAGAAGGGAAGGAAGAGTTGAAGGGAGGAAGGAAGGATGGATGGATTGAGGGAAGGAAGGAAAGAAGGAAGGGAGGGAGGGAGGGAAGAAACCAAGGAGGGTAAAAGAGAAGAAAGAGGAAGGAGGTGTATTAGGTTGGGCTAGATTGCAGTAACAAACAGACCTGGTTGTATAATGGCTAAACATGATTGTACTTTATTTCTCTGTCATAATACACTCCAAGATGGTTCCTGGTCAGCAAGGTTACAGCCTTCTTTCCTGCAGTCACTTTTCAGGATCCCAGGTTGATTGCTGCTTTACCATCTTTAAAATATGGCTTCCAAATTTGAAGTACCCTGGGGACTGAATGCTGCAGTAGGTGCCTAGGACTAGAGATGGGGACAAGGGAGTTGTGTTGGAGTCCGAGTGGTGCCCAACACAGGCAGACACCCTAGTCTGGATGTGCAGTACCCCTCCTCCCACAGGACACGGTGACTGGATCATGGCTGTGCACAAAACAAGTCAGGACCATAGGATGCTCCCCCAATTTTTGTAACAGGAGCTTGTTTCTCTGATCTTCTTTCCAAAGTGAAATGGATGGAAGGCTGTATCTGTCAGTAGCCTGCTACGTGGAGAAAATTTGCCTGCAGAGATGAGGGGACAGACAGAGTTCTGACGATGTCAAGTCTCAGTTCTAGTGCCTGAGGCTCTCAAAGCTACCCTAGTTCCTGTAGACCTTCCTTTTGTTCTTTGACCACCCCTCTCTATCTAGTAAATCCCCTAAATGAACCATCTCAGCCTAATTGGAGTTGAGTTTCTGCCACTCACAAATGAAAGGTATCCAACAATATAGAAACTGATAGGTAAAAGTGGAGCATGATTTATTATAGGCCTTGAAATCCAGAACCAGATGACCAGAGGCACTTCATAAAATAGGTAGGATCTCTACCCAGTGCCAGATCTCCAAGACTCCCAAGGGTCAAACAATAGTAACCTCTCTTTTCAAGCAGAGTCGGGAGGTTTGAGATGCAGTGGAAAGTATAAGGGCTTCAAAGGAGCCAGAGAAATGACTGGAAGTTGTCTTTCTCAGCCCCTTCCCAAACCACTCTGCTGTCCCTTCTCCCCAGAAGCCTGAAACACCATGTCAAGCCCCACCCCCATCCCCATTCACTGCAAAACACCATATACAGAGATGATGCTGAGGATGGAGGGCTGAGTAACTCTGTTCAAAACTCTTCTGTTACCCTGTCCCAACGGAAAAGACTAAAGGACACTTTTAAATGGAGGTCTTAATGGTGAGCAGAGATCTGAGTCCTGTTTCTAAGAGGGGGAAAAATGAGGCTGGAATGGATTCACATTCAAGAACTACATCGCAATAAGATTTCTGATGTTGGTTTCCATTTAATGGGATCTTCAGAAAGTGAAACAAAAGACAGCCAAGCCAGATCTTAGAGAAGGTGGATGGCACCCATCCACTGGGGATACTAGAGAGGTGTCTGGGCACAGGGACAAATGAAAGTCTGCATGTTTACATCCATAAATTTATGTTACAAATCACCCTAACAAATCATTCAACAGATTATGTTCTACTTTCCTATTTTAATGAATATACTTTCGTAATGACCTAGAAATTCAAGTTATATGTAGAATTCTCAAACTATTTGGAATTCCTTTCTAGAATATGGCACTGTGGGGACTCTCTGAACCCAGAAAGCCAGCCTGTGGCCTGTCCACTTCTCTTTTCACATCAGTCCATCCAGCACCAAAAGAAGACCTACACACACAAAGGGAGCAACTGTATAATGCATATCCCAGATCATCTACCCGTCCTGACCCGCACACCCATTTGTTCACATGGGCCCTGAAAATGGGCTCAGGTTACTGGGCAGGGAATTCTAAATCCCAAGTGCCTAAAGGATGGTCTATAATAAGGAGTGCAGGGTCCAGGGAGGCACATCCAGTTGACCCTGAAGACTTGTTGCCTAGAAGAGAGGTACAGTCAGAAAAGTACTCTTGGACACCAAGACAAGCTGTGTGGGCTTTGCCTGATCAAGGGGTGTTGGCCTCCTACCAGGATCTGGGATCCTGGGAGCTGTTTGGGCTCCAGCAATACATCTTTGGGTTCAGTGAGCAGCCCTAGTGGCCTTTAAATAAAATCCTTTGTTATTTGAACCGGTTGGTAGGTCTCTGGCACCTGCAGCTGAAAAAATCCTTTTTAATAAATTTTCAATGCCAACATATCACAAGCTAGTGGTCTATAAGGTGAAGCACTTCTTTTTTTTTCCTAAAGCACTTATTCATACCATGACTTATCAAAATGCACCTCCTTCCTCCATTTCCTTCCTTCTTAGAGTAAATTGTACTCTAGAAAATCATGTATCGAATGGACTTTCCTACATTCCCAATTAAGCTGGTCTACAGCATTTTAGTATATTGAACATTTCTTTCTCTTTGTAAAACTCTTTTCTTAACTCTGGGATAACAAACAAGCTAATCTTCCTCCTGTTTCTCAAACAGCTCCTTGTAAATTGCCTTCCACAGCCTTCTCTCCACAGGCAGATGTTCTGCAAACTATAATCTTCCTCCCTGGGGTTGAAACTACCTTTGAACAACATAGGGGTTGTAAAATAAAAAAATCCATGTATAACTTTTGACTCCCCCCAAACTTAACTATGAATAGCCTACTCTTGACCAGAAGCCTGACCAATAACATAAAAAGCCCATTGACACAAAACTTTTATATGCATTATGCATGGTATGTTTACAATAAAGCAAGCTAGAGGAGGGAAAATGGCATTAAGAAAACCATAAGGAAGAAAAAAGGAATTTGATACATTCACTTATTGTCTTGAACTGTTGCATACATTGGTTCATGCTAGAGTTCCCTTTGAAATCAGATCTTAATTTGTATATACAATGGAGTATTACATGGCAATGAGAAAGAATGAAATATGGCCATTTGTAGGAAAGTGGATGGACCTCGAGGGTGTCATGCTAAGTGAAATAAGTCAGGCAGAGAAGGACAGAAACCATATGTTTGCACTCATAGGTCTAACAAAGAACAGGAGAAACCTAATGGAGGACCAGGGAGAGGGGAAGAGGGAAAGAGAGTTGGGGAGAGAGAGGGATGCAAAACCTGAGAGACTATTGAATACTGAAAACGAACCAAGGGTTGAAGGGGGAGGAGGAGGGGGGAAAAGAGGTGGTGGTGATGGAGGAGGGCGCTTGTGGGGAAGAGCACTGGGTGTTGTATGGAAACCAATTTGACAATAAACTATTAAAAAAATTTTGCATGAAAACAGAGCCCATGTCTCTCAGTTTGGTTTTCTGTTTCCCTCTCATTCCCTTTCACCCAATGCTAAACACAGTAAGTAGCTGCCTAAGAAATTTTACCCTGTTACTTCTGTGTTCTAAAATAAAAGTCTGTGCTTTATATTTTGTCTGTTTGGTCACATGTTAGTTGGTATTGTGGATGCTAAAGTGGTGGGTAAGAAATAAGTAAACTCTCATAGAAGTTCCACTTTGCACATACCTGTTATACTGATAAAGGCCCCCTCACCCTCCTACCATTGTCTTTGCTTTAGAGGAATAGATTATTTTCCTTTTAAGGAAATTCTCTCACACTCCAATGAAAGTTCTCTCCTACAAATCTCTCTTACCTTCACTCTTTCCTGCATGTAATCTTGGAGCGCAGCAGATCTATTTTTGAAATTCAAAAAGAATCAGCAGACTCAAATGTATGTAACAAAAGACCACATAGTAGTATCCTTCTTCTTTTTATTGAAAAGGAATTATTTCTATTCTAGCGCAAACAATGTATATTTTACATCATAAAGCAAGATATAATTTACATATTACATTTCTTATGAGCTCTTTATACCCTAAGTGTCATTCCCTTTTTTTATTCAATCACCTCTTCTGGTTTGATTTAACCTGCCAGGTATCCTACAAATCTTGTATCTTGTTTGGGGAGGGATTGGGGACACAGAGAGTTTGTACATATTCATCTGCGTCTGTGTATAATGATGGTAAGGAACACGGATACACCTTGAAGACCCTTTGTTGAGACCTGGCTGAATTTAGACTCCTCTAAATCATGTATCAAACTTCTACTTAAAAAAATATCAATAATGAACAATACTGAGTGCTTGTCCCATGTGTATACTTCTTGGTCGGATGCTTAAATAATAGATGCTTTCACTATCAATGAAAATTCCTATGACTGATCTCAGATATTCTCGGATACTCTCAGACATCACTAATCTCGGATTTTCTCAGACAGTGCTTCCCAGGCACTGGCCATAAAACTGCCCAGTTTCACAGAGCATTTGGGTTTCAGGTTTGGGGTTTTCTGTTCACTGCTGGAAATGGGTGTCAGGATAAAAGCTTCAAATGACTTTGTTTCACATGACCTTCTACCCATTTATACCCTCTCCAAAGACACTCCCCCCACCCCGCATCCTAGCAACATCTTGTCATGTGTGATTTCTGTTCCCTGCATTATCACCCAAACTCACTTGTAGCTCTTCTCCCCAAAGTCTAAACTCCAAGAGCTCACCAATGTCTTGGATTGTACTCATTTCACAAAGAATGTTTAATCTGTTGGACCACACAGTTACTTTGAATCTTGATAATCCGCAGCAGCTAGCAGGACAGAAGAATTCATTGAGGGACTCTTAAGGAAGCAAGTAATACGTGGTGTTCAGCCAGCCTATGTGAAACATCTGTAAGAAATATTTTAATAGCATGTTAAAAGAAGAGGGGATCAGCTGATGAAAGCAAAATGCATAAGATGGGATTCCTTCTCATTGTTAAAAGAAGTACAGATCAACACTCAAAATACGTTTCATATTGGAGGCTGTTTGGCTGAAAAAAAATACCACCATTTGCTCAACTTGTCAGGTTGAGAGGGTAGCAAATGTGTGTGGAAAGTGCATCTCAGTCTTTGCCTGTCACCCAGAGTTGGCATATTTGGCCAAAACCAGTCTAAAGCATTTTAATTACAGACAACTAAAATTATTAAAACCAACCTGGTCAGGATAATAATAGGTCAAAAATATGTCTGTTCTATGTTCCCTTAAATTATTCTTTGGTCAAGTGATGTGATTTTTGAGAGGTCTGTAAATATAAGCCTATTTCTCATTTCCAAATACAAGGCTGTAAGTATTTACAGCAAGGTAGCATTTCCTTGCTAGGAAAGAAGGCTTATGGGTACCATATCTTTCCATTAATGTTGTGTGCTTTTATAGTCCCTTTCTTCCCATGGCTACAAAGTGCTGCACAAAGAGAGAAAACAGGAGAGAATGAAGGAGCAAATGAAAGGAGCCTCACAACACCCCTGTGAGGTAGGTAAGTATTGTTAAACCCATTTTACAAAAAAGGTAAACTGAGGCACAGCATAGTGGTGTAGTTTGGTCTAGTCCACCTGACAAGTTACCAAAGCACAGCTGGAGACAAAAAGAAGGAAACAAAGACAGGTCAATCCTGGCTCACAGCCCTAGGCACTAAGCTTTATTTCAAAATACTGTATTAGAAAAAGAATGGCCCACAGTTGCCTTTTCCATTTTTGGAATTTAGACAAGACTTTAAGTATTTCATTTAAATGTGTCTTTCAGATCTCTGTCGAGTGGAGAAGGGGCAGATGACTACAGGGCTTTCCATCCTCTGTGTGTAATTCCCATGAGGTGTCAGGACCTATCCCCATTTCACCAGAGCTCAGGCTTCAAACTCAAGAACACTGTTAGAATCTCAAGTAGGTTCTGATTATTTAAAGCTCAAATGTGAAAATGAGACCTGGTCTCAAACAGACACCCATTACTTGCTCTGTTGCCTTGATGAGATTTTTGTGTAGAGAAAGAAAGGAAACAAGATCCCTAAAAACATCTTGTCACTGTAGAGATTAGGACTGTGGTGATGGTGTGAAACTTGCTTTTTGTAGTGTTTGAGAAACTGCAAACTCAAGCTTTCAAGAATATTTTATATATATATAAAATATATAAATATATACAGTATATATATATAAGTGTGCATCTGACTACCCTTAAGGCACTAAAGAGATGTAGGCCATGCCTTTCACAACTCAGTCTTTATTTTCCTAGAGAAATTTCTCTCCCTCTCTCAAGTGAGATATATTTCTTCTATCAAATAGCCTGTGACAGCAAATCATTCAAAAACTCAAATATCTTTACCTTAAGATGGCTTGATTGCTCAGATGGGGGTGAGGGGCGGCAGTGATGGTGATATTATCATCTACAGCTTAGAGCTTAAATCTATAGCTTGTACATAGAGCTTAGAACTAGTCAGACACAACCAATCACATTGGATCTGACAAGCCAGTGACCAGATGTGGTACATGATGGCCTTTTTAACAGTAGCTGATAGAAAAGCCATACCATGACCAACAGAGATGGAGACGATGAGAAAGGGCATCATGTCTGGCAAAGCGTCTTCAGAAAGACTTTGGCTTTCCAGAAGTTCCTAGAGCTTCTATACAGAGAACTGGGAAAGAGGAAAAGGTAAGGCACTGAAGTTCAAACAGGTCACCGAAAAGACTATAGACAATTATTCTGAATATATATATGATTTCTTTGGCTGCTGTAGTTTTTTTTAAACCCATACAATCATGGGGGTGGGTGGGCTGAACCTAACTGAAGAAGCTTGGAGTATATTAAAGCAAAGCGCATGAATAGAAGGAAAAACAAAATTAACACACACAGAACAAGTGGTGGTGGTATCCCAGAGGGAGGAGAGACACTGGTTAACTAATTTTCATTTTGCTCCTCTCCTGCTTTTCTCTGCCATGGTCCCAATATTTTAGTTCATGTTTTTGGTTTGCTTGTTTTTATTTATTTATTTTTCCAGCAGATGAAGAAATGACAGAGCAGGATAGGTGTCTTATGGTTTTTGATTTCTTCTTAGGCCTGCTTAATTATTTTTTTTCCTCAGTTGACTGTTGGCACCTGGTTCCTCTGTAAACTATATTCCTTGGCCTTCAGTCTCAGGTTGGCAATGCTGTTGGCCATGTTGATGCCCTGTGCAGGGCTATTGTTGGCACATGTGGCAGAGTAAGTGGCCATGGCGCTGTAGGGACAAAGGAGAGAGCAGGGAGAACAACAGGCATTAGTTTCACAAAGCCGCAAGTCTGGGCCCCAGATGGATGCAACTCTCAGCACGGGGCAGGTGGGGGCAGGCGGGTTGGATGGCTGATCTCTGGGGTCCCTTACTTACGGCCCCAGATCTCCATTGGTCTAAGGCACTTCAGAAAATTATCAGAAGGGCGGGGGAGAGTGGGGAGAATGAAACAGGGCAGCGAGAGGTATTTGCTGTGTCGGACACAGTGAGTAATCATTTATTTCTGGGGTGAGAGAAGAAAGCTGCTTATGTTGAATAGCAGGTGTTTCATCAGCCGACCAATGGAAACAGTATTGAATCTCTCTTCCTGCTCACATCGCTAGCCTGTGGGAGCAGCAAGCCAGAGAAGCAGGCATTTGAAAAGAAACTAAAGGGCATTTTGTCCTCTTCCCTCTGAGTAGCTGCCTTTAATTCTAACACAGTTTAGGTAATTAATGAATACCATATTAACTAGTGGACTTGAGGACCAGTTGAGCCACCCATTCCTGATTGAATGGCGGGTAGCACCAAGTATAGCCAATCAAGAGCTTCTTATCTCGACTTGGCTTGATTTTATAGCTTCTTCTCAAAAGCAGTTTCAAAGCTCATGATGCCTTCTGTGACAGTTCTTTGGGAAATGTTTAAATCCCCTAGATAAGCCAGCAGAAGCTCCAGCTGGTTTCAGGATTCCTGGCCTCAGAGGTAAATGTTTCTCTCTGTCCTATTCCTGAGCAAAACCTGAAGTTGTTTTTCCCTGTCAGATTGTAACTAAAAACCTAGAAATACAACTAGACAGAAATGTGCCCCTGGTGGTTAATTGCATCCATGAATTTCTTTGAAAGGAAAAAGAAATACTTTCTTAGACTTGAATGTAAATTATTCATTACTGTGTACGACACAGCTAAAAGGGAGCTCATTTTAATTAAATGAAAATGTTACTAGTTGTTTCTAAGATTAGCTAAATCCCTTTCAACTGAGGCCTTAAATGAGATAGACTTCTTATAAATGGAATGACATGTGGTCCGCTGTTGCCTGCATTCCAGTGTGATTTTATCAGCCACACAGGAGTGTGTGGCTCTGGGGATCCAGTGCCTGACCAGGAAGAGAGAAAAAGTGAAGTTACTCTACAAATAGAAAGACTATATCATGAATACTTATTTGGGAGACCATATAGTCAAGACTTTTAGTCAAGACTCACAAGCGGCACCTGGGTGGCTCAGTCAGTTAAGCTTCCAGCTTTGGCTCAGGTCATGATCTCATGGTTGATGAGTTCGAGCCCCGCGTCAGGCTCTGTGCTGACAGCTAGCTCAGAGCCTGGAACCTGCTTCGGATTCTGTGTCTCCCTCTCTCTCTGCCCCACCCCCATTCACGCTCTGTTTCTCTCCGTCTCAATAATAAATATACTTTAAAAAAAAACTCACAAGAGCCTATTTCAGTTACTAGCAATTAACCCAGGAAAATTAGGTTAATGAAATATAATTAGTCCCAAATCACTAGGTTTTTCCAGAAATGCACATCCTTAATTTAAAATCCTTATAGCACTGGTGTGTGCGTGTGTGTGTGTGTGTGTGTGTGTGTGTGTGTGTGTCTGTCTGTCTGTCTGTCTGTCTGTCTGAAGGCAGAAAGAGGAAGATTCAGTAGGGTTCCAAAAGAATCCTACATTCTTCCATTTCATTTTTGTCAGCTTCACTCTAACTCATTTCTGGGTAGATGATCTTCCTTAACCATCTACACGAAGTTAGGTTCTCCCCAGCACCCTATAATTTCCCTATTGACACTTATTTCATTTCCTCAGCTATAAGCTGTGGATCTGTGAGATCTGACACCACAGCTGACCTTGTTAACCACTGTATCCCCAGATAGAGCTAACATCATGTCTGGCACATATTTGGCATTCAACAAAATATTTAATTAGTAGATAACTGAGAAACAGTTGCTATAATTAAACTGTTTCCTGCTCAATGTCATTGATCTCTGTCATCCTGCTGTAATGATTTTTAAAAGTATTTTACCAATATATGCTTTTATCTGTAGGAATTAGTCCTTCCTATTGGTTTTGTTATCTTAAGAGAATGAGCAAAATTGAAGGGACAGGACAAAGGCAGGAGCCAATGATTGCATATTCTTGATCCATTAAAAATATTTTTCATAGTAAAAAAAGAACAAATATTAGTGCAGGTTAGACTTACTCAACAGACTATCACTTCTACTACTGACTACAAAATGAGGCAGAAGAGACCCCAGTTAAGGTAGGTTTCCCTTAGGAGTGAGATAAATGATCAGAATAACCTGTTAAAATGGACAAGGGTTTTTTCAGTAGTATCTCCAAAACTTTCATTTATTTTCAAAACCCATATATATATCATTCAATTCCTATATAAATTACATGCTTCCATCCAAGACACTACAAGAAATCTATGCAAGCCCATAAATCTTACACTCAACAAATTACTAGGATATACTGAAATCTAAGATTTCAATGAAATCAAAGATGCAAATAGTTAAGAAAAGAGAATTGGATTTGGGAAATATTCCTAAGTTACAGAGTATGAAGTGAACCACATCAACTGAGTTTCTGTGAGAAAATTAAGTCCCAAAGATGGTCCTTAGTGCCATTTAACATGTGTAGGTGAGAAGTTGAAATGGTGAGTTATCTGTATTATTTGTTAAACACTGGGAGTCAAAATGAAAGGCTTCTGAAAACAGAAGGCTAAAACTTAATGAGATGGCATAAAGAAAAAAATTCTCTGATGGTAAATTGTAGAATGTCATAGAGTATTGCACTTTTAAGTACCTAACCTCATTTTCCAAGGACTCTGTGTTTCCAGCCTTTGAGATTCTCAACGAGCAAAGTCCTATTTAATAGAGATTCCCTCCTTTTTTGCTGGCCAGAGTGTGGTCCATTTTCATAAGCAGACAAAGGGAACTGGAACCTTGGGGGATAATTTTCATTAACTAAAGATGCTATTGCTAAAGAAATGTCTACCATAGCTGTGACTTCAATTTCATCTATTGTATAGCCATTTTTGCTATACTTGTATCACAGTTCACTAATTTCATTTGATATTCTAGTCTGAAAGCTGCATATGGTAATACGTCTCTTAGAAATACTGAGATTCTCTCTAATGCAGGCCAAATGTTAGTATCCCAAATGAAATAAATGTTGATCCACTTTACATCTCAAAAACAAATCACTGCAAATTAGACTTAAATGTCGCACTGGAAATTGGATTTTCACTGGGACAGTTTCCCTTAAATGGCAGCCTGAGTCTCTGAAGTTGAGGAAGTACCCTTGTCCGACTGTACTGCAGTGCCGTTATAAGGACACCACTGTATTGGCGATACTGTGACGATGCGTTGTAGGTAGCCCTCAAGGCCTGAGGATCAAAAACCAGCTGATATTAATGAGTTTTGCCATTCCCTAGGAGTTTAATAAATGATAACATTTGCACTTGATAAATGCTTCGGAAAGTTATAAACTTTCAAAAGTAGATTCAATTTACTCCAGCACATTCCATGACCCTAAGAAACAGGACAAAAGAACAGAGGCAGTCTTCCTTCATAGCCTCTTAACCAACATTTGGAATATATAATCCTGCAAGTAGAGACCATAGTGAGATTTTGTGTGCATACTAAAGAATTACAAGTTCATGTTCCCTCCGGCAGTTTGACATGGGTCTAGTTTGTCAACTTGCACCAAAAGAGCCACAGAGGCAAGCAGTGAGCAGTCCTTTGACACTCCAGTGACAAGAAAGACTTGTGACAGGTCAGAGAAGACGGAATTAATGAGTGGGTACTCCAGAGCAGCCTAGTCATACTTTAAAAACAGCATGAAAAGTAGGTTGGAGAGGGACCCACTTCCTAAAGTGACAACAGTTGCAAGAGAGCCTTGAATGGCTGCCAATGTGAAAGATTGTTTGTAGCCACCTGTTTTCCATGTCACCAAAATGTATAAAGCTCTGTGTCAGGAAAAGAGAACCTTGAAATGTCTTCTCACAGGCCAAAAACCAATAAGAATAATCAGCTATTTTTGACAAATTTTATAGGGTGATTCAAAAGGTAAAACAACAGCTCATTCCTATAGAGGATGAAGCATCCTGGGATTAGAAAGTGAGATAGAAACCAAGTAATTGGTATAGATGAAGCACATGACAACCCCAAGAGCCTCCTTGCCAACCCTGAGAGGTCCTGTGCATTGGTCCTGCCTTCTAAGAACCACCTCAGCAGACATGAGCTGAGGACAGGGACTGGGCTTATAGGATTTGACAGAAGCATCATTTCTACTGAGGTTTCAAGAATGTATGTTCTTTGTGTCTGTGACCAAGAAACTGCATTGCCAAATACAGAGCACTGAGGACGTAGAGATTAAAAAGAAACGGTTGTGCCCCATCTGTCAATTCAGCAGATCTGCACCAGGACTTGTGCAGAGCTGACACATTTAAACAAGCTTGAGATTTTTTCATCTCCTTATTTGGAGATGCTTAACAGATGGAGCTCAGCCACAGACAGCAGAATGCTAACCACCAGCAGGGTTCAAGTTCTGTTTGCACTGGGGACAAATAATTTTGGATCATCTCAATATACCCCGAAAGGTTGTTGGGAGGAGGAACGTGTTCAAATGACTGCCAAACACCAAGGAAGCATGGAGAATTCAATGTACAGTATGAATTTAAAGCCAGGAAACTTATGGACACCTGCCCCTCTGCTTTCAAATCACCCGTGTTGTATGTCCCACAAATCACAAAACAATTGAGGAGCGCAGGGGAGAAATAATACTTGCCTCAGTTTTTAACTCTAACTTTGTTTTCTCTTTGGCCCTTTTGGATAAATGATGACAAGCTGTTGAAAATTTCCTCCCAAAGACAAATATGTCAGCCCAAGAAGCCTGTGGGTCATCCTGAGATCCTAAGGTTTCACTAGCTTGGGGTTTTTCCAAAAGCCGTAGAGCTTAAGACATGTGTGACCCTGCCCGTGATGTGTGGAGGTTGGAAACCATCTTTCTGGTTGGTTCTTTCATCCATGCAAGAACAGAGGTAGACCCGCTTCATCTCAGACACCTCAATACTGGCTTGCCTAGGGACATTTACTTATGAAGAAAGACCCCATAAATCCTTTGGGGAATGATCTTTTATGATTTATATAGGCATTTCTAATTTCCATTTTTAACATCAGAGGCTGAGTTTTTTAATGCGTATTTAGCTCTTAAAGTGGATACACATGGACCCCATTTCATTGGTAAACCTTGAGTTTGCAACTGAGGGTTCAGTGAGCCTTCTGCCATTTTTAAATTTTCTTTCTAGAAGTGTTTTTATATATGGAGGCTTACAACCTTCTCTCACCTCAAGGACATTCGTATCTCCTGCTTGAAATTCACATTGACTATCTGGGAACCAAACACCCTTGTGAGATACCTAGAAGGGAAACATTGCTAGCCCAACCTTAGATGCAAGGCTATGTGAGGAACTGATGTTCTAAACTTGCCTGGGGAGGTGCAGGAGCCAGGATAAGAACGCAGTTCTTTGAACCCCTGCCCCATATCCTAACAGTCAAATGCTCAGTGTCATCAGCATCAGCGTCACATGGAATCAAGTTAGAGATGCAGACCCTGAGTCCTGCTCAGGGCTTACAGAATGAGTCTGCACTGTAACATGATCCCAGGTGATTCACAAGCTCAGCAATCTTTGAGGAGCCCTGCTCTAAGCCATCAGACTACCCTTAACTTTAGGGACACGTATGCTCACAGCTCTGATTCCCAGTGTTTCCCCAACTTGAGGAGCTCCCTGCTGGCCTTGCTAACGCTGCAAGCCCCGCTTTCTCGAACACACTTCATTCCCACTTAAACCCTGCCCCCACAGCAGCCACCCTCTTCCCCCTCTGACAAGTTACCTTTTCAGTGTCTTCCGTTAGAATCCGTTATGAAGCCCCTCGTGTAAACAACATCTTGGGAGGGACGAGGATCTATTTTTGAAAGTGTGAAAGGGAGAAATGAGCCAAATGCGTTCAGCGGATGTCAGGCAGCACCGTGACCACGATCAAATGGGGGAAGAGGAGAGGGGTGGGGGAGGGGAGCCGTGGACAAGGAGAGCTGGCCTCTCTTGCACTTGTCCCTACTTTTCTTTGAAGCCCAGCCCTCCCTCTGGAATGGGCAGCACAGACCCAACACGGCAGATCCAGGCCATTCTCTCCTATAGGAGAGGATGTCTCTGGGAGAGGCTTCTCGATGCTTCATCTAAAATAACAGAAGTCTTGGACTGGGTTGATCACTGCTCCCCAAGAGGCAGAGCACCACAAGATGAGTGAGTCTTAATTCCTCTAGTGTGGTGCATGCTCTCCTTCGCCTACGGAAAACAGATCTGAGCTAAGCAGTGAGCCTGTGTGCCAAAAACAAGCTTTCCCCCACTGGCTGTGGGTAGATAAAGAAGACACCTGCCAGGACAGTAGTGTCTCTGTCGTTAGAGAAGGCTTTGCTCCTCCTGGTGACTCAGTTGCCTGGCTGACGTCACCACCTGTAACATGCTCAAGGGAACAGACAAGGCCATGTCATGCTATAAATAAGATGAGCCATATATCCTGGGTTATGCCTGTTGTCCTGGTGTAACTATTCATAGCAGTCCCCTTTTACTCTCAAAAGCAGCCCAGCTTGGATGATAAATTATACAGCCACCATTCTGGATATAAAAGACACCCAGAAAAAAAAAATGTGTTGGCTATTTCCCATCCCATAATTCTGACCATATGCAAACAACTGCTTTGAGTCTTGGTTTCCTCCTCCCTTCTTCCAGTGGAGAGCTGTGGAAGTCAGCGAACTGTCTCCTCTGGCAAAACTGTCTGCGCACCCTCCTGGGTTGCATGACTGCGCCATATCAGTCATCCTGAGGGGATGCTCCCATACCCCATAAGGTGGCTTTAAGCTGCAGGCATGCTGCGCTCATCTGAGATAGAGCCTGAATCAAAATGGCAGGTTTCCATAGGTTCCTGGTCTTCTACTTTTTACTATGTTCAATGTAACGTCAGGTTTAATTCGAATGACAGTATGATTAGGTGGCCAAATATGTTGGACCGAAACAGGGATCATGAGCACTGGGTTTTGGTCTGCTTGCAGAAGCCTTAAACTTGGACAAGTGTTCAGTTTCTTCTTTGGAACCAAAGCAAGGACAGAGCTAGCACGCAGGCGCGTTCCAAGGATTAACCAAAAGAAATGCCTTTTAATGAATGTCACATGTGAGATAACTAACTTGACATAATAGCACCAACAAAAATAGCCCATTAATTTTTTTTATATAACACAAAAGGTCTTTGCTTTTCATCACATGTGTCTCTTGTATGTTTCCTATACAAAACATGTTTCCTATGAAGCTTTAGTATGTGAAACCATAATGTATTTTGGTTCTGAACAGAGCAGAAAAATCTCCAAGTAACAGAATAGCTTTGTCACTGTTAGAAATTAATCAAAATATAAACACTCCAGTCAACATTGGGTCAAAAACATTGATATTGATTATATTACTGCTTTAAACCATCATTCTACTTCTATCTGGAGATTAATTTATTCTTCACACAGAATATGAACATTCAGATTCTATGCAATTTTTAATTATTTTTTTACAAATTCTGTAGCTAAGAGAAAAATTATATAAAAGCATACCATGAAATGAGTAAAAAGCACTAGTTTAGAAGATTTTAAATGAAAACAGCAGAATATAAAATATGTATACTAAAGCTGCACTATAGAAAAGACTGAACTCTAATGGCAAAAATAAACTAGTTATGTCGAGATGGTAGAATTATGTTTTTTTAAAAGATGCACCTAGTATTTCTACATAATCTTTCAAAATAAAATAGAACATTTCCCACAAAGGCATACACAAACTGCATGTTAATAATTTCAGTTAGATGCCCATATACAAAATACACAAGATGGAGGCAATGGAGCTTGAATCTAACCCAATATTAATGCAGGAAGGATTACATCTCCACCCACGCAGGGTACTCCCCTCAGACTCTCACTGGTAAGGACCACACGGCAGCCGTCTGCACGGTTTAGAGCTGAGGTGAAAGGTTCCTAACTGGGACCCAGGCAGAAAAAGGAGCAATACTTCCTGGTTGTGACCAAATTCAAACCAGAGTCCCTGAAACATCAAGCTTTGAATCACATCCATTTCCCAAGCCATGTAGCGAGTCTATGAGCTACCAATATTTATCAGAGTAACAAAGCCATCTTCCTCTTATTTAAAATATAAAGAATACGTGATTTTACAAAGGTCTTCAAACTATGTTTTTAGTAAACCTATGGGAAAAGAGTGTGCATTTTAAATAAGGCATACAGATAAGACTAATCTCTGAAAATCAGCAAGGCTTACTACACCGGAGAGCAATAGAAATTTCCGATTTCCTGTGTATAGGGGTCTCTAAGTACTAAGACCAACGGCATTCAGGCTAATTTCACAATGGGCGATTAAAAAAAAATCCCAAATACATTTATGGCATTTCTTTCAAGGAATTGATTTGGAACAGAAAGAACATTTAGTGAGGCCTCATGCTTCAGTTAAAACCATCAACTTTTGAGAAGTATTTGTACATTTCACAAATGTGGCGTTTCACATCAGGACTTCAGCTTTAGCTGGAAGATAATCTCCTATAGTTAGTTTAAGACCTCTCCTTCAACTGCTAATTAACCTTAACCATAAAAAGGCAAATAAAAGCACAATGAATTTGTGAGTACTTCCTCCACTGCAATTGGCCAGAGACAGCACCTGGCCTTGACCTGTTTGCTCAGAGTCCTAAGGTTTAGGTTCAAAGAAAGGCACTTGGGGACACTGACAGTGTCTCAGGCACTTGTGTGTCAGCTTCTCTCTGGCATTCACCTGCATTGTAATAACCTGAACTGTGTAATAAAAGGAGGTTAAAAGCCTCTCCAAGAGATTGAAATAGTACTGTGATTTGGTTCTTTAAAAATGTTCACCTTTTTTAATATGAGTTTAGTGTAAATTATACATTGTTTCTTTTTTATTTTAAAAACTCCACACAAACTGACCCCCCAAAAAACTTCAGATAAGTAGATAAGAATTAGCAATAGAATAGGAAGGTATTTTATGTCATAAGACCTCCACGCCTACTGACAAGGTCCGTGGACTTGAGGATGACCAGGATGATCTTGGATTTTCCTTCCTTACCTTTCTCCTTCCTTCCTCCCTTCCTTTTCCTTTCCTTGTCTGAATTCAAAATCAGTTTTGCTGTGAAATTAGCCTTTGAGCCTACACATAAAGCCTTCCACATTAAATTTCTATGTGAGCATAATAAAACCAATCTATCTTAAATTAGGAAATAGAGTCAAGGTTTGTTCCTGCAGGGTTGCAAGAGGGACTCTGGGCATAGCTTAATGATCTTTTCCTTTAGATTCTTCCCCATCTTTGAAACCTTTGCAAGAGTTCCTGAGTCCAAGAGAAGAGTGCTGAGGGCCTGCCCCTCTCTCTTCTGCCCCAAACCCTGCTCCTGGGGCAACTAGTAATCTCCTGTGAAAACCTGGGGGTGTCAGCAAGTTGAATGTCTCTGGAGAGGTTAACCCAGTAAGAAATGTCAGCCAGCTGCACAGGCAGCTTTGCACGTGACCAACCGCTGAGAAACGTGTGGAAGTGGAGCAAGGGAGGGTGGGCCAGTCATTCACCTGTACGGAGAGGCCGTCCCCCAGGAGAGATAATCGGTGGGTCTTGGAGCAGGACGAGGTACAATGGGCTGTTCCACAGCAGTCACGTCCCCTGAGTAGGATTTGAGGAGGGAAGCATTTTTATTGGCCAGCATGGCTCTCTCATTCCTGCGGAATTTGGCTCTTCGGTTCTGAAACCACACCTGGAAGAGCACGGGGAGGAGAGGAGAGCATGAGGAGGGGGGAGGGAAACAAAGAAGAAGAGGTTACACGAATAACGTCCTGGCTGATTTGACCACATACATGCGTCTCTGAGGAAGATACAGGATAGGCACTGGATCCTTCCCAGAACAATACACACATGCCACAATCCTTCCCCGGTCAGCCATGTTAGAGAGCCACCAAGGGTGAAGGCTCTTACAACTGGACCCTGAGGTACTTCCGTAATCAAGCCTCCAGAGGTGAGATCCATGACTAACATATTGGGTTATGACCCCTGTCATTTTGTAATCAAGAAAAAGAGACAAACCTCATTAGAGTTTGGCCATGGATACAACCACTTTTTTTTAAAGTTGTTTTTAAAATTCTTCAAAATGTGACAATACCATCTGCTTTCAAAAATACTTATTTAAAGAAAATTCTCTCCATTACATCCAACGGTGCCTGTGGCAAGCATTTACGAAGCAAGTCCCTCATTTGGAAGGTTCGGACAGCACTGGGAAAAGATGGCAGTAAAAAAAGTAAATGGAAGTAACAGGGAAGACAAGCAGACCCTAGAGAGCAAGCTTCCCAGCAGCGCCCCTGTGATGGCCCAGCCACAAGCCCCGGCAGGACACAAGAGCCAGCCGGGGTGAGAGAGCAAATGATTTGTATGTGGGCTCCCATCCATCATGGGTTATGAATGTTCCAGCACTTCTGGCATGGGAAGCACAGGCAGGGCAGTCTTCTGATGTTCTAGAAAGACACATGTAAAACAGAAATGCAGATACCAAAGGTTGGAAGTTGACTGGAGAACCTTTCCTGGCAGGGTGTGAGAGATGCGGACCACTCAGCCAGCCAAGGCTGCACCCAATGACCCAGCAGCATTGATCAAGTACCGAGAGGGCCAGGAACTTACATGAGCACATGGCATACACTACTTCCAGCCATCATGGCCGTTCTACACATTAGGCTATACTGTTTTCTATTTTGGAGCTGAGGAAACAGGTTCAATGAAATTCATCTGTTGAAGTTCACACACAACAAATGGCTGCATTTCTGGGCTCAGGGACATCTGACTCATGATCACACACCTCCTCCAGAGCGCCATGGAATTCTACTCATTCGGTTACTCATTCAAGAAATCTTTATGGAGTCCGTGCTTGTTCCAGGCTCTGTGCTAATTGCCGGGAATAGAGATGAGATTTACTCCCTGCTCCTAAGCAGCTCACAGTCTATTAAAAGAAGACAGGCATGCAAATTTGAAAAACTGAAAACAAGTCTTTTAGGTCCAAGTATAGAAACGCATGACAAGGTGTCGGGGAGAGAAAGTCTACGAGGAGGAGCAGGACAGGTCACAGCCTTTGGGAGCAACACTCGTGTAAAATGCCATATGACTGGTGTCCCGGGGAATTGCGTCACTGGAAGGGTCCAGGTATCAGGAAAGGAGAATCTGGACATCTTTGTCTGGCTTTGCGCATGCCCAGCTCTTTTGTTTCTCTGTGCCCTTTTCATTGCTATTAGATTTCCCATTTTAAATGCAAATGGAATCATGTTAACATCCTGCATTATAGCATCTGTTGGCTCTCTGTCACTCACAGAATAAAATAAAAACTGCTTACCATAGAACAAAGGCTGTTCAAGAATTAGCTCATGGTCCACCAACCCAGCCACGTCGTGCATCACTTGGGCCTCACGCACTGGCCCTGCATCATTTCCAGCTCCTACCCTGGTCTCAAGACGACCAGATGTATCCAGTTATTTGACACCTTTATATATTCACACTAAATCTTCCCTCTGCCTGTGATGGTCTCCCCTCTTTGTCCAGTATCAAAAGACTTCTTTTTCAAGATTTACATTTTTTAAATGTCTATTTATTTTTGAGAGAGAGAGAGAGAGAGAGAGAGAACAAGAGTGGGGGAGGGACAGAGAGAGAAGGGGTCGGAGGATCCAAAGTGGGCTCTGCACTGACAGCAGAGAGCCTGACACAGGGCTCAGACTCACAAACTGTGAGATCATGACCTGAGCTGAAGTTGGATGTTCAACTGACTGAACCAGCCAGGTGTCTCCGTTTTTCAAGATTTAATTTCAAGATTTACAAATCACCTCCTTTGTAAAGTGGTATAGTGGAAAGAATATGACTTTAAAGTTTACCATAGTTAGATAAAAATACTGGCTCTATTACTTTAAAAATTTGTCACTGAATAGTTATTTAATGTCTCTGATCCTCTGTTTCCTACCAAATGGAGAAAACAATACTCACAGGGCTGTTATGAGAGTTGGCACAGAACAGGTGCTTAATATATGTGTATTTTCACCCTTTTTTGCCAGGCAGATTTGCTCATTCTTTCCTCTGGTCTATCACTTATTCTTATATATTCCATTTTGTGTACGAATCATCTTACTATATCATAACAGTGCGGCATGGACATCTGTTTTCTCTGCCTCCAGTCTACAACACCCTGAAGGAGTGGGTCGATGTCTTACTCATCCTCAGGAAACCAAAAACAGTTCTAAGAGTATAGTAGATGCTTGATAAATGTTCAGGGGTGGGGGAAAAAGGAGAGGAAAAAGAAAGAGGAAGAAAAATGACTTTTGCAAAAATGATAAGCTAGGACCTCCATCCAATAGGATTCACAGTCTAGTTGGGAAAGCTGGCTCACATACAAGTCAATATAATACATGCCATATTGTGATAAATGCCGTAAAGAAGGCCAGAGTCCGAAGGGAGTGGTTCAGGCTGGGGAAGGCGAAGGCTTCACGGAGGAAGAATAAAGCTGTACAGGAAGAATTCTGTCTTGCTCATCTATGAAACATCCACAGCTCTGAGAGGCATTAGAACTTTGTAGGAATGGAAAAGGGGATGAGAAAATAGTTTCAACATATAAGGAAGCATTCATTTATTGTTGTACTGGGAGCAACTCACAAACTGCTCTTTCAAATTAAAAAAAAAAAGTTTTTTTTCCAGTTTTGTCCCATCCAGGTTTCCCGATTTACAACTCAGATCACTACAGCAAAAATGGTACTTCAAGGTACTGGGGGTTATTGGTCTAAAATGACTCATTACACCGCTATAGGCCAAGCCTTGGGCACAGAAGTTAGGGGGCTTTTGAAGGGAGAGGAAGGGACTGAAAAGTGGAAATATGGAGCGTGCTTGGAGACCTGTGGTTAGTTGCACAAGGGAAGAGAATGTGGGAAGGCAGACCTCAGGATTTTGCTTTGGATGGCGGAATCCAGACAGCAACACCAGGTCTTGTCCCTGCAGATCCTGCGGGTCTCTCTCACCTGAGCCGTGAGGGATTGGCTCTCAGTGCCGAACGCCTCCCGCTTTCTCCTGACCCACGTGGCACCACAGGGTCTGGGCCACTTCCTCTTTTGTGGCTGACTTCTTTATTTCTCCTGGGGAGCACTTCTATGTGAGGTGGATGATTCCCTAAGAGGAGAACTCTGGCAAAGCTTCTCGCCAGGCTGAAGGGACCTCCAAGACCCTCTCCAGACAACTCATCCAGTGTCCCTCACAGTATACCGCTTGTCAAGGCACAGGCACCCCCTCAACACCCTTAGGGTCTAGCTCAAGCCCATGTCAGTCGAGACGTCTGTCATCTGCAGAAGGAAATCCCTCAAGCCCAAACTGAACACAAATACACAAACAATAATTTCCTCAAGAAGACAAGACAGATAGGCCTGATCCCCTTCCACCCTTATCAAAATGGCAGCCCATCCCTGGTGCAGTGGAAGACAATGAGATCTTTACTTCTTGCAGAGGTAGCAAAGGACCCCTGGAAAAGCACTTAGCCAGCAGACTCTTATTTATTCAAAGTCTACTCCAGTCCTTAAAAGCATGAACTTGGTATGGAGGAAGGCACTTGTTGGGATGAGCACTGGGTGTTATATGGAAACTAACTTGACAAACTACATTTAATAAAAAAAAGCATGAACTAACTTGCCATATCTGCACTCAAATCCGAGTTTTGGTACTTCCTATCTGCATGAGGCTGGGCAAAATACTGTAACCTCTCTGTGCCTCAGTTTCCACATCTGCAAGATGAAGAACATTATCCACCTCACTGAACTGGTATGACAATTAAACAGTTTATATAAAGGACTTAGAACACAACTCAGCCTATAAGGGTTCAAGTAGTGTTAGTTATTATGTTATTATCATCATTAGTACTAATCCCGGGTTGTTATTTCTAGATGCCTGGATCGCAGTTGACGTGTCATGGCATTAATGTCAGAAAGAACTGCTGTTCTCTCTCTACACTGTCTTCATGCCTTTGCCCTTCATCACTTCACAGAAACACAGAATTATCCACGGAATCATGCTCTTAACAGAGTTCCTAATGCAAGGTCTTTGATGTGCTCATCTCCACGGCCACCAGTGTCCATAAGCGTGTATAGTTCTAATACGTTTCTTGAAAGTCTGTAAGTTCCCAAAGTCTGGGAAGGAAAACTGAGGTGGGGAGTGGAGAATTCATCTCCGGGGCCTCCCTAAAACTCCAGTTGAAAGCTGGGGTGGGTGCAGAGTCAAATGCTCTGAATGGAGTATAATGTTTGTTTATAACGTGAATCTGAAAGGGCAGACAACAAAGAGGAGGAGAAGAGCTGTAGCAAGGCACATTCTTCCTGCCCAAGGGCTTAAATCTGATTTTCAAAAATACTAAGCTGCCCCAAAAAAACATGCTTAGGATCTGATTCTGTCTCAGGCTGCTCCTTAAGCATTTTTCTTAGAAGCAGCACCTATTTGAAACCAACGACTCAGGGTTTGGGGGAGTCTGTGGAGGGGTTCCTCCCGGTGATTCTTTGGTTACCTGCACTCTGGCCTCAGTGAGGTTCACCCGGCGGGCGAGGTCCTCTCGCACAAAGGCGTCCGGGTAGTGTGTCCGCTCGAAGACGCGTTCCAGGGCCTGCAGCTGACTGCTGTTGAAGGTCGTCCGGTTCCTCCGCTGCTTTCTCTTCTTCTTCTCCTCGGAGTTCAGCTGGTCATCTGGAGCAGAAGAAATTGATGCTAAGGAGCTAACATCGTGTTAAGGTCCCCACTTACACTCTTGCTGAATACCCATGGTAAGGGATCGTCGCATACTGCTCCCATTCTTATCAGAGTGTTAGAGCCAGACGCCCCTTTCAGTGTGCAGATGTGGGCAGTGGTGCGCCTGAGTTCACAGGCCAACAGCCCCCTGGATAGTTCGGGTGTTTGGCTGTTGCTTCTAAATCTGGGACAGACCTGAACTGACCGGGAGACATTTCTCACATGTTCCTTGAAGCCTGTTTTGTCAAGGATGGCTAAAGGAAAATCTTACTCCTACCCATGATCTCTAGACTGCTCTAGAGATGAGGGAAAGATAGATTGCTTTGGGCCTATATTTGTCTTATGTTATATTATGTTCGTTCATCCAATTTCATAACCAAGGAAACCAACAATTCCCTGGTTCCCTCTCCTCCACATACCCATGTAAACACAAATGCCAAGTTATAGAGGGAAAAAATGTGTTAAAACTCATCAGAATGATTGTTTTACCAAGTATTCTCCTAGAAACAGCAAGCCATTCCTGACTACATTTGCTCAAGGTTCCATGCTCTTGCTAAGGCCAGCTACGGAGGCCCCAGCCTAGATCAGGGATGGTGCTCTGACACCATCAACCCAAGCCAACATTGGCCGAGGACGTGCCCCAGGAGAACGCAAGCATGGGGAATGGTACTAAAAGACCTCTGGAGTTCTAGGGCCCTGAGGTCTTAGGTACCTTTGGGGAAACATGATCCCAAGTTTTCCCTTGTCAAGATTCCCCTCCCTGCCTTGTTTTCCACTGAGGTCTCCCAAAGGCACCTTGGCAAGCTGGTCATCCAGCCTGCCCATGGAAGTAACAGGGTCTCGAGCTCCTGTCCTGCTGCCCCACTCAGCGTAAGCAGGAATGACGGACGTGTGACTCTGAACGGAACACCTGTTGTGCTATCACCACCGCCAAGCCATCCAGGTGAGGCCCAAGCCACGGTAAAGGCCACGTAGTGCTCCGAGATTTATTGTGTAGAGGTGCTGAGGTCTAAGACACATGTTCTGCCTGAGGAACTGGACGTACACTTCCAGTGGCTTTTACCTAAGAATCTCAGCCCAAAGAAAACCAGGAATGAGTGGGAAAGCAGGGCTTGGCCACTTGCTCCACGTTCAATAGAGAAGAGCTTGCCACCATTTTTTTTTTCAACATGTGAGGTCTTCCTGATCCTCTCTGACAATAAACACAAAACACACTCCAGAAAAGGACTAGCATGAATCATGATATCCCAAAGAAAAACAATGCCTACCTGAGCTGTAGTATTATCTATATTTGGATGTAGATTCAAAGTATAGCTTAAATCCAAGAGCTTCTGGCCCAGATTTCTGAGTGCCTGACAACTGAGGCCTCTAAGTGGGTTTGATCAAAGATTCCGTCTTCATGAACACTGCCTTCTCAGGATAGAGACTTGGGGTAGAGACCACACATTTCCCCCTGGATATTTAAAGCACCCAGATATGGCAAGTACTTGTTGAATTCATTTTCAAGGAAAATGTGAAACTTTTCTTGTCTTTAGAAAACTGTTTCTGTTGGGGAAAAAAAAAAAAACCCACCTGATCCCAAGCTTATTCTTCCAGCTAAAGGTGTGCTGACACCCACTCCCTAAACTTCATGGTTGACCACCTCCCTATTTCTTCTATTTGTGGTATTCCAATGAGGAGCCCCACTTTGAAGATGCTGCTGGGACATTTTCAATAAGAATATCAGATCAGTGGCATCCTGTGAATGGAGCCAATTTAATTTGATGACCTCTGGGGTCTACCAGGGCCTAGAACATTCCAGCCAACATCCTATTCAGCTATCAGTGAAATCCATTTGCGATGATATCGACACTAGAATTCACACACCTGGGGTCAAACAGCTCTCAGCAGTTGCCTCACATCTGTATTCTCCTTCCTATTTAAATACTGGGAGGCTTTGCTTTGTTCACTTTCTCTTTCCCAAATCTTTTGGTCTTAGTTTTATCTGTCTTGCACTTCAGGTCTCTCTGGGTCACCCAGGACTTTTTCAGAGTACCACCACCTGCATTTCATGCTCCTATTAACTAGAAGTCTGTAAAAAAAAAATCCTTAGCTGCCACACCTCTCCAGGACTGAGACCAATTAGACAGACCCTTGGCTATTATTTTTATTCCTACCAAGGAAATCCCTTCTTAAGTCAATCCCATAATCTATTTTTTCCCTCAAAGAAACCTTCCTCAGGTATAACCACAAATTCTAAATCCCTTCTTTTGCCTTGTAAGCCTTTTCTTTTTGTACTGCCAAACTGTGATCAAGAGCAAGAGTATTTTACGTTTTGTTCTTAGTACTACAGCCTGCTACATAATCTCTTGGTAGTTCTTTGAAATCTTCTACTGTTCACTCAGATTCCACAGACTGTGCACCATAAACCACCAGCTCCCCTGACGTGGGAGTAAGGGAAATGGAGAATTATAGTTTATGACACAGAATAAATAGCTATGATGACCTGAAACAATTCCAGCGAAAGTTTCCCACTGGATGTTCCTGTTGTTTTTAACAAATGAAAACACCAGTCCAGATCATGTTGAAGGTAGGAAAAGACACACAAATAACAGGGGTCCACGGAGCCTGGCTCTGGCAAACGTCCTCCAAAGGGCAAGGATAATGGAAACAGACAATGAGTGGGCAACAGAGACAGCTTGAGCAGCAGCCCTTGGCTCATCTGTCTTTGTTCACTATCCACAAACTGCACATTCCCTGTTCTCCTCCAAGAACCCTGAAGACAGGACCCAACACGGTCTCCTGGGCAACACGCAAGGAAACGTAAATATTGCAGAAGTTTATAAATGTGGGGCATCTGAAGGGCCTGTGATAGGCTCCTTTAGCAGATTCTGGACTCTCGTTAAATAGAGGAAAGGAGATGCAGTGTATTTTTATCATTGCAGGTAAATTATCTTTCTTGTAAAACCAGTTACTTAGAGAGTTGATTTTGATACATGCTGCCCAAGGATACAGATGTCCAATTGGATTTTGGGAAGGATCTCCTGTTTTGAAATTCTGAAATGGGTAGGAATCACCATGCTGCAAAATAACCACAGAGGACATGGATGGATTTGTCTCAAGATCAGTATTTCTAATCCAAGGTGTTTATGGATTTTATGAAGGATTCTGTGTTTTTATGTATGTTGTGGATGATCAGTAAATTGCAAGTAGTTACTGTCATGATTGCTAATAAAAAGCTTGGACTCAGGAATCATAAAACATTAGCACCAAGTGAAGCCAGAGAAATCGTCTAATTCAGCCCCCTTACTGTATACATGAGGTAAGTGAAGCCTTAGAGGATGAAGTGACTTACCCCAAATTACAATACCAGCTCTGACTGAGCCAGACCTAGAGGCCAGGACTCCTGATTCCACTCCAGTCTCAAGGGCAAATAACAATAGTCATGTTCTATGAAGCATCTGAGATATAAATAAAAAACCACTACTCTGGGAAATTTTCTGGGAAATACAGGTTTTTCATATGAACTACATGAAGAGGGTCTAAGATAGAGGCTGTCTGTGTATCACATGTTGTCATTCCTACCAGAAGAGTTATTTAAAAATGTAAACAGTCTCATCTAGAATAGCTACTTTGGTCCAGATGTTCTTGAATTTTCTTTTTCAGTGGCTTCTGTAAGTCCCCGCTTCATCAATTAAACATGTGCAGGGGAAGTTTTACACAGTAGGAAGTCCCTGCTTCCATCTCTCTCCACATCCATATCAGTCCTTCTCTTTCTTTTATTCTGGGACACAGTTCAATATCTCTGCTTCCTGTGACACATCCCAAATGTTACTTCCTCTAAGATTTTGCTGACAATTTCTATCCTTATTGATCTCTCCATTCTCTTAATCCCTACTTATATTTTAGTATATAACCAAATACTGTATTTTAGAGGTGGGAGAGGGGCAGAGGGAGAGAGAGAATCTTAAGCAGGCTCCACGCTCAGTGGGGAGCCTGACTCAGGGCTCAGTCCCACCACCCTGGGATCATGACCTGAACCCAAATCAAGAATCAGACACTCAACCAACTGAGCCACCAGGCTTTTTAAAAATTAGAGTTCCATTCTTTCTGTATAAATATTTTGTCACTTTGATGCATACACGCATTCCTGTAGAAAAGGTATAGGGTCCCTTTATAAATGTCCTGACAATAAAAACTTAAAGGTCATAGTAGTAATTGTAGCACTGAAACAGTCTCAGAAAATGAGAACTTTGGTGATTCATCTGGTTTTAAAGGGCTGAATAAGTTCCGAATTCCAATTATTCTTTTTAATAGTCCATAGCAAATAGTTAGGTTAACTATTTAGATTAGGTTAGATTAAGTTAGGTTAACAGTCTGTTTTGTTTCTGGATCACTTTTCCTCTGGAGGAGAGAAAGCATTTATCATTTCTTTTTCAAATAGGTTAGTCTTCATCAGATTTAGGCATGAAAAAAAGCTGTGTGGTTCTGATTCCTTTATAAATGCTGGAATCCATCCTTCATTTTTATTCCTTACTAGAAAAGCAACCCCAAGATAAATGAAAGGTTTCAACAAGAAGAAGCACAGCTGGGAAAGAGATGCTAAAGAGGATGGTGTTTGCAATGGATCAGGATGTTAGGACACATCTGAGCCCTGCCCCTGAAAAGAGAGCCCCTAAGTCCTAGGCAGGATGTCCCTTGTGCATCTAAACACAAGTTACCAGGAGCACCAGCTCTGTTCTTGGTTCTGGGCTGAAATTCACAGTGGACTCCATATATGGCTGCCGGAACTTCCCTGAAGGATGGGTGGAGAAGACAATGCGAGGCATGAGGAGGGCCCTCCGCAAACAGGAGGACCAGACAGCACACCGTGACCCCTACTCACCATGGCGTCGAACTCGCCATGCAGACTTCATTAGCTCCCAAAGACCTCAGCCCTCTTTCTGCCCTGCATCTGGTGGGAGATGCCTTGGAGATTCCAAATAGGTCAGCCAAATGTAATTTAAAGGTAGAGCAAAAACATATTTTAGGACTAAAATCTGAAGAAAAATGTGTTTCGTATGCCTGAGTCACATCAATTTGGAAAGAAATCTGATGCAAGAAGATAAAACGCCAGCTTCAGTAGCAGAAACCAACCACCACATCAAAGCTTGTCTTCTTCCTTTGGGTTGAAAACATGGCAGGCAAGCGGATTTACAGAGCAGCCCGCTGATCATTTTATGGGCTTGGAAGAATGTTTTCAAAGGAACTTCCATTGCACAACAACCACTTACTTTAATGGGATTTGTGTGGTTCGGGCCCTGCAACCTTTGGAGAATTGAAGGGAAGTATAATTGCAAAAGCCACTAAAAACTGTTTAGCTTTTATTGCAAGGCTGATGAAAAGCAGCAAGATACAGCTGTGGTATTCATTTGAGTTTCTTTGGTTACACTAAGCTCCAAATGCAATTAGGATGGCATCCTTTTAATATGTGTCCCGATAGATGGCACATGGGTCATTGAACCGGGATGACTGTTGCAGTGTAGACGGAGCTTAGTGCATCACAATGACCAAAGCCAAGTTTAGCAGCATATCCACTCCTTCTCAAGAGCATGCCTGGTATCCTCCACCACTGAACCCTGGCAACGGTCACAAGTGCCCAGGTCTCTGCCAACACAAATGTCCAACGTGCATCTCTTTCCACCTTTGGGTGCAACTGCCAGACCCTGAACTTTGTGTGATGGTCCTTGATGTGTATATTTGTTTCTTTACTGTTGACTTGGCAAATGACCCTCTTTCTTTTTGGTCAAGTATCAGTCCTAAACCTTGGAAAAGAGCCTGAAAGCACCTTAAATGTAATTTGGGAACATCTGTCCTTTGGAGAATAAAATGCTCTAAAAAGTGCGAAATACTATTTTTGATAGTTTCGACCCCAAAGCTGAGTCAGCAGCTCTGTGCAAAGCTACAGTGGTTTTATGCAGATCTATCTCAATGTTTATGTCTCCTTTGAAAGACAGAACCCTGAAGAGTTTGAGGTATCATGGACCGTGTATTGCTTTTGATTCTGTCTCACACATTTCTTTGCCCCTCGCTTGGACCAATACTTCCCCAAGGGACAAACGTTTGAATCCTCTTATCTGCTGTCCCTCTTTTAAGACACTTTTCTGAAAAGATTCCTGATTGGAACCCCAGTGAGACCCAACTTAAAGCCAGCTTCCTCATGTAGTCCCATTCCAGAACCCTAGCTTTCTTCTTGGACTAGGTGCATAATTCCCCCATGCTGGCATTTTCCATGTGGCTCTGAGTCTATTTTACATATTCATTTTTTTAAATGTAAATTCAATTAGTTAACATACAGGGTAGTCTGGGTTTCAAGAGTAGAACCCACTGATTCATCTCTTACATAATGGCTCTTGAGTCTAATTTAGACGGTAACCTCAGAGCACAAAGTTTATGTCTGTATTCAATTGAAGCTCTAAGCAATGCTCAATAAATACAAACTATCCTATAGGATGTAAACTATCCTATACTGGAATTATTGTTACAGGAATTCTGCTGCTGAACGAGTACCTTCTCTTTGATGAACAATGAAATTCTGGCTTTAGATATGTAACCTATTCCAATGTTTCTATGGATGAATCATTTATACACTTATTTTCAATTCATTTCTAGATGTCAAAAACAAAGCACTGAAAAATGAGAATGTTTCCATCAGACCCACCCAAACCGCCACTGTTAAGTGGGCACAGTGAAAGGGAGAGGTTGAACTGGCTTCGGAATCAGGATGACCTGTGCTCTCCCACAGACCCTGCTACTTACTGGCTGCATGGCCTTGGGTAAGACACCTTCCTTCTCTGAGCCTCAGTTTCCAAAACAATAAAATGGAAGACTACTTCCCTCCTAGGGTCATTTGAAAACGTAATGACCACACAACAGGCATACTGTCGGGTACATAGTAGGCATTTGGTAAGCAGTGGATTTTTTTTAAATTTTTAATGTTTATTTATTATTGAGAGACAGAGAGAGACAGCATGAGCATGGGAGGGGCAGAGAGAGAGGGAGACACAGAATCTGAAGGAGGCTCCAGGCTCTGAGTTGTCAGCACAGAGCCTGACGCGGGGCTTGAACTCACAAACCACGAGATTATGACCTAAGTCGAAGTTGGGCAGTAAGTGGTGGATTTTATAGCTACTGCTGCCATTAGGGTTTCCCCTCAGAGAAAGACTGCTCAAAACCACCGCTGTTGTTTCTTTTTTCCTTCTGTTCCCTGTTTGTCGGTATTTAATCAGTAAGATTTCTATCATAGCATAACAGTGGAGAAAGTGAGAAAACCACGCACATATGTGAGATGGCTTCATTCGTTTGAAGGACTGAGACCTAAGGAGCTCAAAAAATGAATAAAAGCCTTAAAAATCAAGATCTGAGACATGGTGGTTGACCAAAAATTGTACCATAGAAGTCATGCAAAGACATTTGTCCAAAAAGTCCCATTTGGGACATGTTCCATTGTTAGTCAATCCTGGCTTTCTAACAAGACATTTTTCCTTTCTCAATTCAAATTTTGAGGAAACGTTCAGAAAGCAGGCCAACTCTACACTCCAAGATAGAGAAGCCCTTGGTACTTTTAAGTAATCTCACTAGAAATGAATTTAAAAAAAAGAGAGAGAGAGAGAATCAGGAAAAAGGAAGAAGAGCCAGGGCTAATGCCAGGCTATGAAAATTCAATGATTTCCCAGCCTGTTTGCCTTGGGTTGACTAATTTGGTTGCCACATGTCTAAAAACACAAAACTTGGGTCATATTACTCAATATTTATTCAGGGACTTTTTTCCCCTAAATGTCTGAGCACTTTGGTAAATGCCAAAGGGATAAAAAGAAAACCAAGAAAGGCAAAGTTCTGGGAAAAGAGTGAGCTCTGACTGAGATTTTAAAAGCTCTCTAAACTTGCAGGATCCAGGTGTGTGGTCCCTTGGTAGAGCTCTAGGCGAGACATCGGCTCCTGCCTTCTACTGGTGCCACTGTTTCCTTTGTAGTGAGACTATTGTCATTTTGTAAATGACACAACATCAATCTTGACATCAGCAGTAGAAATTGGTGTCTTCATAGGAGGTAACCAGTGTACATTGGTTGGTTTGTTTTTTAATGATTCATTTCTTTTGGCAATAAATGTTAATGGGTCTAAAGAAAAAGCTGGTAAAAAAAAAAAAACCAGCTTTAAAATAGCACAACTGCAAGCAAAGAGCAATGAAGGACATGTACCTCATCAATGAGTAAGCTCGGCTCTTGGAAGGACAGCAGTGATGGAACAAGACTTTTTGTTGGAGAAAAAGACAATTATGAGGCAATTATGAGGCATTTAAATACTTGAGAGTAGAGGCATGACTTGTACTTCTTTAACTTTTTCATGTCAAAGGTTTTCTCTCCCTCTCTTTCTCTCTCTCTCTTTCTCTCTTTTTCATCGCAACTTTTAAGCATAGGACAACAAGCCTACAGCAGAGAAAGCCACAGGGAACAGAGAATTCAAGTTTCATTGCAATCAGAGACAGAGCCAAGGTAATTCTATAACAACACCATATAGAGTAAAAGAGGGAGGCTGGAGAGAAAATAAAAGCCCCTCTCGGGTGTTGCTCCTGTCTTTGACATCAGACGAAAATGAAGACTGAAATATACTAAAATGGTCAACATCAGAAGTTTGGTATTTTTAAATAATGTTTCAGTGAAAGGAAATTAAAATTTTTCCTTCAAGAGTATAGATGCTGGCTAGGATGTGGAGAAACAGGAACCCTCTGGCACTGTTGGTGGGAATGCAAACTGGTGCAGCCGCTCTGGAAAACAGTGTGGAGGTTCCTCAAAAAATTAACAATAGAACTCCCCTATGACCCAGCAATAGCACTGCTAGGAAGTGCTGATGCATAGGGGCACATGAACCCCAGTGTTCATAGCAGCACTTTCAACAATAGCCGAATCATGGAAAGAGCCTAAATGTCCATCAACTGACAAATGGATCAAGAAGATATGGCTTATATATACAATGGAATACTACCTGGCAACGAGAAAGAATGAAATCTGGCCATTTGCAGCAATGTGGATGGAACTAGAGGGTATCACGCTAAGTGAAGTAAGGCAGTCAGACAAAGACAGACACCATATGTTTTCACTCATATGTGAATCTTCAGAAACTTAACACAGGACCATGGGGGAGCAGAAAGGGGAAAAAAGTTACAAACAGAGAGAGAGAGGGAGGCCAACCATAAGAGACTCTTAAATACAGAGAACAAAATGAGGTATAATGGGGGTTGGGAGAGAGGGGAAAGTGGGTGATGGGCATTGAGGCGGGCACTTGTTAGGATGAGCACTGGTGTTATATGGAAGTTAATTTGACAATCAATTATATTTAAAAATTTGTTTTTCCTTGAGGAATAAGAAAAGCCTCACAGTGATACAAAGCTTAATATCTTTTGGAAGAATACGCCACACTGTAACATCTCTGTGGTTCAAATTTCTTGTCTGTAAAATGGGTTGTTTTAAGATTAAACAATACATGTTTTAAAAATTGTAACAATTAGGGGTGCCTGAGTGGCTCAGTGGGTTAGACTTCTGACTTTGGCTCAGGTCATGATCTCTCAGTTTGTCAATTCAAGCCCCACATCAGGCTCTGTGCTGACAGTTCAGAGCCTGGAGCCTGTCTTCAGATTGTGTCTCCCTCTCTCTCTGCCCCTTCCCTGCTCACGCTCTGTCTCTCAAAAAATTAATTAACATTAAAAAATTTTAAAAATAGTAACAATTAGGCATGCACATTTCCTCCTATTTTTTTATTTTTTTAAAGATGACAATTTTTTTTCCACATGTTTATTTATTTTGAGAGAGCGCGCACACATGAGGCAGGGAGGGCCAGAGGGAAAGAGAGAGAGAGAGAATTCCAAGCAAGCTCCACATTCAGTGCTCAGCACAGAGCCCAACCCGGGGCTCAACCTCAGGAACAGGGAGATCATGACCTGAGTCGAAATGAAGAGTCGGGTGCTCAGTGAACTGAGCCAGCGAGGCGCCCACTTGTATTTTGTGTTAAATGCCCTTATGGAGCAATTGTGGAAAGGGCTTTGGAATGGCAATCAAGAGGCTCAGATTCTAACCCAGCAGGATCACTGGCCAAATCTGTGATGTTAAGCCTCAGTGGACTTACTGGCAAAATTACAGGTTGGACTAGGTGACTAAGATCTCTTTCAAATACAGCATTGTAGGTTTCTAGAATTTTTTTATATTTTCCATATCTTGCCCAATAGAAAAGTATGAATAATTGCTTCTTTAAGGCAATGTTTGAATCTTGTCCTTTGTTGTTATTGCTGTTGTATTTTTGTTTGGCCTTATTTTGTTTCATCTTTGTTCTGGAACATCTTTGAGTAGATGTTATATTGGAAGAAGACTATACTCTAATTACCCATGCCTAGAGAAAGCCCGGGGATTGACCTGTTCCGTCATATCCAGAGTGCACTGCGGAGATCAGTCTCCAGGCTGGAATCAGTGTGACTCTTGATTTTAAAAGAAAGTTTAAAAAGCGGGGGTTGGGGGAGGTGCCTGGTGGCTCAGCCAGTTAGCTGTCTGACTCTGGATTTTGGCTCAGGTCATGATCCCAGGGTTGTGGGATTAAGCCCCGAGTTGAGCCCCACATTGGGCTCTGTGCTGGGCATGGAGCCTGCTTAAGTAAGATTATCTCTTTCTCCCTCTGCCCCTCTCCCGCTTGTACATTCTCTCAAATAAATAAATAAATGAAAGAAATCAGTTCACCTGTAAGCACAGTCTAGAGAAAGAGGAAACCTGAAAGGTTCTTAAGAGACAGTGATTCTAATTTTTAAATTGGCAAGCAGAAATGAGAATGACTATTTCTTTTCTTTCTTCTGCCAGCCTTGACCTCCTAACCATGGATTAGCTGACAGTGGCCTTGCTGAAAACACTGTCAATATCAACCACCTTAGGCTAATCCCCAATGCGGCCTCACTAACAATGGTCACACTCAATCTTGACCTTCTTCATGAGTGTTTCACTAGCACCCTGTTCATTCCTTTGAACAAATATGTATGGAGCATGTGCTATGTGCCAGGCAAATAGGTGCTCTGAGAGATGTCAACAGCTCTTACATGCAGTCTGCTTTCAAGAACTTCATGACTGGTTTGGGGAAAGAAGTTGCAAGTACTTGAAAAGTAAAGTGACAGTAACAGATATTCCAGGAGGGTGGCAGCCAGCAGAGCCAATAATGGGCAAAGAAGGAAGGCAGAGACAGCAGCCTGGGTGGTAGGTCCAAGGACAGTCTGCATAGGTTTTTCTCTGTCCTATTAAAGTCCAGCATCCCTCTCTCAGCCACACTGTGACTTGTCACCCTATCCACCCTACTGTAGTTGTGCTGCAGACAGTGGTGACATTTTCCTTATCTTTCATTTATATTCTCCTTTGACCTTGATTCTGCCTAACAACACAACCTAGGCCTTACCTGTATCCACTGACTTTTTACATGGATGGCTCCTTGTCCTTCTCCAAGCCTCAGTTTAGCTATCGGCAATTCACGGGGACCTTCTGATCACCGACGAGAAGCAGTCTTCCTATCATTATTCTCTGTCTGGCACCTGAACCATCTGCTTTATAACAATGCTTCTGACCATCTGTAATTATTGCCACTGCCTCACTCAAATACAAGCTCCATGAGGGATGATTTCTCACTTGTTAACTGTAGTGTCCCAGCACCTGGCATTAGTGCCTGGAACATTTGAGGTGCTTTTCTTAGGACGACTGAATGAATATGTTAACCGTGCTTGGTGAAAATGCCTATTTGGCGAAAATGCTCTGGTTAGTTCACATTCAGCCACCAAACTGGACAGCCCCTTTGGGGATGAGGTTCGGTAAAGTCTTGGCACACAGATTTTCCTGAGATGAAGCTTTACCGCATTCTTTATAAGATATGTAAATTCCAGGAGCATGTGTTATCCAGGTCTTTCATGGACGTTCTCTGTGCGAGACTTTGCACCGGTAATTATCTCCCTAAATTAGAAGGCAACCCTTGAAGGCAGGTGAGCAAAGCCTATAGAATGGAGCCCCACACATCTTAGCAGCACCCAATAAATGTTTGGCTTTGATAATGATGACACATATGGGAATACTGACCATTTTAGACATTCCCTGGCATGGTCATTTCTATGTCCCAAAAAGTACCTTTAGCTTTGGGTTGTATTTTCTTCTAGTTAGTCATTTCTAGTCACTGTGTTTTCTGTTTCTTTTCACTGGCAAAGGAGCTTGGTCAAAAGCCTGCTACTTCATTCTCTACCATATGGCAACATGACTGTCTGCCAACCACACCTAAACCTTAATTATACGGTGATTTCCTCCCTGAGGATGTGTGACTGTTTTAACTAGTAAGGAAGCTGATGCACTAAGGTCACATGAAGTTAAAAAAAAAATGTTTTGGGCAAAACACTCAAAAATCCATGTGGAATAATCTTATTCCACTGAATCATGTCCCCTGTTGTTGAACAGCCCTAAAGCACTCCTTGTTAATAGGTGATTCTGTCCTCCTGGAGTGGAAACCTATGAGTAATCTATGTGTCACTGTGAGTCATGTCATGGCCACCACTTCCAATCCTCATCATCTGAAAGTTGGCAAGAAGAATTCAGACCACTCAACTCATAACAGGAAGAAGCCAGGATGGAGGAAAGACCCAATAACCAATTTTATTGATTAAAAAAAAAAGATACCAAGAAAGGAGGATAACCAAGGGTAGGAACAATGCCTTCTTCATCACCATGGAAAACATTCTCTTCTTTGGCATCTGTTCCCAATGTGCTTTTGGTACTAACACAGGTGTTCTTCCTTCCACATCCTTGAGTCTTTTTCCAGATTTCTCCTATTTTTAGATTGCTTTTAAACTTGTAAATTACTTTCAAGAAAAGACTGTGATAACAATATGCTGAAGCAAGAGGAAGGACAAACTGGGGCAGGCAAGTGTGTAATTCCCTGGCCATTGACAGAGCTTCTGTTTGCCAGCTTTCTTCTTATGACACTTCTTTTCCTCTGCAATTCCAATTAACATGGCACAGAGTTAATGGCATGATTAGCTTATTGGAAAGTTGGCACCTTTAAAATAAAGTGTCTTAGGGATAAACGGGAAGATTTTATGAACTCAGGGGACCCCAATAAAAACATATACTGATTAGGTAGGTAGGTGGGAGAAGAGATTCTGGAAAAACAGATTTCATAAGTAAAATGTTTGCCATAAACTGGTTAAAGGAAAGTATGTGTGTAACAGTGGATTTAGGCCAAAGTGGGGACATCTTAGGATGTATAATTTTTTATAGTCAAAGAGGGAGTTATTCACAAGGACGTCTGCTCCCTTTTTGCTATTCAGACGTGTTTTGCAGACTTTTGCTAAGCTCCTTCATCTCATTCATTTGATTATTTCTATTAAGATTTTTTAGGGATAGTGATCACACCTCCTTTGGTAGCATCAGTAAACTTCTTTCTTTACTACAAGATCTGTTAGTTTGGGGATAAAGTTCCTTGGTCAGAAGGATTGTTATGATTTTCCTTCCTGGAGACTTCCATTTTAGAATGAGTCCCAGCTCTTCCCAAGGCTACAGGGGCACTAGCTTGCTGGCCACTGTGGTTGGGTGGTCACCGAGTAATATTAGATAGTTAACTTCTTGACTGGAGAGAGCCCATATTTTTATGCCAAAGCTTATCTCTAATTAGTCACAACCCCAGACCCAATTTATACAAGAATTTTCTACCCCTTCTCACATTTTCCACAATGCAATAGTCTAAAACATTTTTTCATAGAATCGTATCATTAAGTCTTTACATAATAGTTAGGAGTGGGGCTCCAGGGGACTAGAAGTCAGATAATGGGGTTTTCACTCTGTCTGTCCCTAAAAAGTCATGTGATTTTGTTTTCCAGCATGCAATCTTAAGAATGTAACTTTGCCAAATGGGTTTCCATTTCTATTGCTGTCAAAGAGGGTATTACACTAGATGGTTTCAAATATCTCTTCCTGATTTTAACTTACAAAGTCCTTTTCAAATACTTGGCCGATGGAGAAATCTAATAATAATATATTTACTCAATTTTTGTAATCTATTAACAATGGATTAACTACAGTTTATAAAATTCCATGGCTACAGATCTCTATAGTCAAATATGTAATGTTCTTGATGTCTTAAATAACATTGTTGATGAGGTTTGTGGATATCACAGGGTTATTTCAACATTGTATGGATGCTTATTTTCTTTTAAGTAATTTTTAAAGAAAATGATCAGATCTGACAGGTATTGAAACAATTGAGAAGATAGCAAAGATGAAAAAACTGTTTTTGCCAAGTTCTGGAATTTTAAAACAATTTTACACTGAAAGATGTGGGACATATTTCTCATAAAAATGTTTGTGTAAATGTGTGCTTACGTGGTATGTGTGGGTGTCCATATGGGGGTGTGTGACTCAGCTCACAGAATCCTGGGTTGAACTATAACAGTGCTATAAACATGAGAACCAGAAGCTGCTCAAATTCCCCACAGGGAAAAGGACAAACCTGTGGCATTGTGAAAGCTCTTACTTGTTTGGGCTTTCTGTAGAGCTAAAACTGCCAAGCCCTATCACCATTACCTAGTCTTATGCCAACTAGATCTGGTAACTCATTCTGACATATCAGTTTCTAGGTAGGAGCTCCAAGACAATGGCTCATGTGGTATCAGTGCCGGCTAGAGTCAGCTGCAAACAACCCCCCCCCCCCACACGCACAATGTTTTAAATAGATATTTCAGATGTTTCCAATTTAAGTGGAGCAAGGCAGAGTGTGTGATGTTCCAAGTGAAGTCAATTGCCAAGCTGTGCTGGTTGGTACAACCAAGTGCTATATCAACGGAGTCATAAATTGCTGCATAATGCAGACATAAGGAGGGAAAGTGGCAAAAAAAAAAAAAAGCAAGCATGCATTAAAGATGAATCCTTAAGGATATTCTTCCATTAAACTCTGAGCATTTACAAAGTGACACCATCCCACCAGGACCCAAGTAATATGTGAGCCTTTGGAACAATTTGCAATATGTGTTTCAAAGTGCAGACAAAGCTACTAGGTAAGTTTTATTGGTCCCTCTAGAAAGTTTTTTGACAGGACTGGAAAAATAATGTTACAAAGGATCCAGTAACAACAGATTCTAGGCCTGTTAGTTAGATTCCAAGTTGATGCCTCTTCCAAAAGTAGAGCATCCAGAAAAACAATATGTTCCCCAGACTAAGAGAGGAGGTCCAACGTTTATGATTCAGGGAAGTTTGGTAGATAGTCTGTTACACACAGGGTGCAGATCTGTTGGTGCAAATCTGCTTACCCTTTTGTTTGTTTCAACAAAGACTATCATAAAGATGGGTTTCTCCAAGATCATCCCCTGTGGGAACTTAAAAATAAAAGACAGGTGGATATATCACCGGCTTTCCAAAGTCTATCCTGCTTCTCAAGGTTTCTTTAAGAATTAGGACAGCTGAGAAGACAAGTCTGCATACATCCAGTCCTGTACAATGACTGCAGTGACCAATGGCCAATGAATCAATTACATCTCATGCACCCTACTTAACCTTTGGGTATGATGAATATTTAGAGTGTGCTTTTGTGGGCTCAAGCCAAAAGTTAACCACAGCCTAGAGATTTTTGAACCTCAGGAAAATAACCAGAAATCTATGTTCCCCGCTTTATATTCAGTGCAGTTGGAGGGAATAGAATTCCATTAAAGGGAGAGAATGTAATTGTGTTCATAACTTCGGAGTTGAGAGGTTGCATTTATGTGGTTGGTGCTTTTCTTCAAAAGATCATAAAACACCTCACATATGCTATTTCATTTATATTTCAAATATATTTTTGGTATAAGAGCACAATGTAGTTTTACCAAAAAATGTATTAATAATTTATAGAGTTTAGCAAAACTAAGCAAAGTAACATTTATTTAATTTAATAAATAGGGAAACCCAACATCTAGTACCATTCAGAATAAAAAATGGTCAGTAGGTGGGTACACTTTAACCCTTAATGAAAATTTTAATTTTATTTTCCTTTTCTCAAATTCTCCAGATCACATTAATTATTCTCCTTTCATAACTCTATTGCATTAAGTGCTCAAGTTTGACAACTTAGTACATAGTTATACGCTGTCATATTGTCTTCTTTGTTTTCTATGGGTTTGAGTTTTAAAAGCTACTAAGCGGAGACACTGGGGTGTATTGGAAATGGCACTAGAGAGTCGAACTCCACGTGCCAATCTTGTCTCTGTCACTCATTATCTGTCAGCAAGTTCCTCGTCCTTCCTGTGCTCCGGTATTTTTACTAAAAGGTGAAAGAAAAGTCCAAAATGCCTTACAGGATTGTAAGTGAAGTTCAAGATGACTTTTCTCAAAATACTTGGCAGATAAGTAAGGCAATATCATTGTAAACTCTGTGAAGGCAGAGACAATATTTTCTACCTCTTTTACATACTTCCTAGGATCTAATGTTGGATGAATATGATTTCCCAAGTAACTACTTAATAAACATTTTTTGGTAACAATCATTGAGCACTTATTATTTGCCGGGAACCATTGTTAAGTGCGTTACATGGAATATTTTCATGTTTCACTCCCCTAAGACGTGATGTTGTTATTAATCCCTATACTGCAGATGAAGGAAGGACACCTCAGGCTGAGGAAGAGGCTGAGGGAGGATGATGAGCCTGTCCAAGGGCACCTGGCTGAGGCTCCTTGACTCCTGGTAGTTTGGCTACCAAGTTCAAGTTCTGAAAGCCTTTCCTCTGCTTGCCTCTCACAGAACCAGAGGTCCTGAATAAGTGCAGAGGTTATGAAATGTGCTTCCTAAACTATTAAAAAGTGGAAGAACTTTTAAGAGGTGGATAGAAATTGGAGAGAGTGCGTTGGGTATCATTTCAACCCAGAAGTTGAAATAAAGAGACCAACTTCTTGACTGGATTGGTTTGCAATCATACGATTTTTATAAGACATGTTTAGTTCAGAGAAATGCTCCTAAACATTTGATTTGGCAAGAAATTGAGAATTGAGGTTAGAGCCTGTAAGCTATTTCTATTCTTCTCCCGATCATCTAGTTGCACATCCCTCCCCGAAACGTGGGAGCAAAAACGCGATTTTTGCACGAGGCCAACGGGAACAAGATAATTGCGTGGATCCAGTACCCATCCATTACACGCGGCGCCGTAAGTCACCAAGCTGCCACGACCTCAGCTTTCTGGAATCCCCAAGTTGTTTGAAATACTCCATGATTGCCATTTTTGGAAGAGCCATATTATACTGTCTTTGCCTTCGGCGCTTTCAAAATAAAATTTGAGTGTTTACCCTTCAGAGAGCATGCTCATGTGATAGAACAGTGGGAAACATGAGAAAACAAATCAAAATCTGTATCTTCCAATGTGAGCATGGGCAAGCATTAGGGAACTGGCTAAGAAATTAAGAAATTAAGTTGGGTAGTTCTCTTTTTAGTTCTGGTGTGATGAACATTACATTTGTTAGCAGAAATGTGGGTCTGCTTTTCCCTCGCACACACCTCACACGCATGCCAACTCCATGGGGCAGAAAAGGCGGGGAGTCTTCTAAATGGGTAATTCTTGAACAAAGCAAGCAAAGCATTTGGCCTGAGTAGAGATGGAATGATCAGATGGCCACACAAATTAAAATGAGTTCATGTCCAGGGCTTATTTGAGCCTTTACACCATGGAATTGAAATTAAGTTTTCCTATCTTATATTTTTCTTTCTATTGATTGTAACGTGTTTACTGAACCCCTGGGTGGGTATGAAAGGGCAGTGGCCTCCCCCCACCACCCACCACCCCACAAGAAGCTCACAGTATAGTGAGAAAAACAGATATATCAACAAGTGTTTTAAATGAGCTAACTAAAATAATGGAGGCTCTACTGTAGAGCTGCAGCACAAAGGAGGAATTAACTGTATCTTAATATATGAGAAAAGAGTCACAGAAAAGGAGGGAGTAATTGCACTGAGTTCTGAAGGAAAAATACACATTGTGACAGGGAGGAAAAGTCTGGAACGGATGGAGCAGAGTGATAAAAAGCTGTATTACTCATTCCTAATAGTGGATTTTCACCTCATTCCTTCCTCACAACAGTGCCATGTAGGGGCATGTCATTGTCCTAATTTTAGAGGGTCAGAGAAGTAGACGTCTCAAGAATGTAGGGCTGGTAGGTGATATGATCTGGACTCTCGTGTTGCCACAGCTGAGCATTTGGGAGCTCTGAGGAGAGGAGGAAGGTGGAACTGGAGGGAAATAGGGTCAGATGGTGGAGGGCCTCTTACAAAGAGACGAGGGACTTCATTCTTTAGTGCCAGGGACTCAGGAATGGATTTTTTTTCGGCAGGGGAGTGGGCAACGGGAACATTTTTGCCTTTCAGATAGCATCCTGGTAACTGCACGGAGCTTGCTTTGGGCTGGGCATGAGACAAACATCAGTGCTGTATAGATTCAGAAAGTTAGCACAAATAACGTGACCCATCCTGCTACTTTTAGTGGTCAGGATGCTTGAGGCTTCTCTGATTCCTAAACTTCCACCGTAATATCTCACTATCCATCGTCTCCCACTATCTCCCAGGCCTCTCCTGCTTATCTTTCTTTTAACCTATTAGGTACATAGGTATCTAAGTTACTAAAGACACAAAGTACACATTCAGGCATAAAGACATGTGACTCTTAATGTATGAGGGTGCTCCGAGGGGCTTTCTAAATAGTCCAAATATACATCCGGAAAGCCCATGCACCCCTGTATTAGAAACCTGCAGGAACGCAGCCCACCAAAGGCTCTATACCCACTGGAGGGGTGTCCACCCGGCAACCTTCCCCCCAAGAGTCCAGCTGATCTTGCCTGGCCCCTGAGAAGCCTCACTTTAAGCCGCTTGATTCATAAAAAAAGAAAATTTATGAAAACACAATATCAGATATGACATAAATTGTCTCAGGATATATATTTTTCTTATTTTAGAGTGGGGAGGGGGGCAGAGGGAGAGAGAGAAAATCTTAAGCAGGCTCCCTGCTCAGTGCACAGCCCGACATAGGGCTTGATTCCACGACTCTGGGAACATAACCTGTGCTGAAAAAAAGAGTTAGACTGGGCCCCCCGGGCCCCCCAACCTTAGTATATTTTAAATTGCTAATTCCACTAGTATATTTAAAATATAATTGGGGCACCTGTGTGGCTCAGTTGGTTATGTGTCCAACTTTGGCTCAGGTCATGATCTCACGATTCACTTGAGTTCAAGCCCAGCATTGGGGTTTTTGCTGTCAACACAGAGCCCACTTTGGATGCTCTGTTTGTCTCTCTGTCTCTCTGTCTCTCTCTTTCTCTCTGCCCCTCCTCCACACTTGCACTCACACGTGCACGCACTCTCTCTCTCTCAATAATAAAGAAATATTTTTAAAAAGAGAAATACTTAGATATGCTTTTTAAAAAATAATTTAAGATAAAATAAAATATAGTTACATATATATGAAAACCCCAGAAACAAATGGATATTTGTACTTTGATAGAAACTAGTATTTCTCATTGTATTTTTGTGTCACTTGGTTTCATTTTTAAAGACTGTAATCCCAATTCAAATCTAAGCCAGGCTGTCTGCATCTGAGGCTGCAAGAACTCTTATTCTCTCTTCTTTGCCTCTTTCCAGCCCCTTACACCATAATTTCTCCCCTCCGGTCTTGTGATGGACAGACCTCCTGAGACTCTCTTCCTTGATTCCACTGCTCATAATACATTCTCTGCAAACTGAGGGGAGGTTCCTCTTTGCCAATTATCTGGAGGAGCTGTAGGCAAACGAGAACTCCAGAACGGAACACAGAAAAAGGCGAGACACCCTGAATACCTCAAAGAAACCTTCTGCTTTCAGAGAACCAAACATTTACCTCTCAAAGAGTTTTAGGAAAGAATAAAAATTAAAAGCGAAAAAAGAGAAATACAAAACCTTCTTCATGTTTGCCGGGGAAACAGAAAAGCCTTTTCCACAAGAAAAGTCCTTTCTGTGCTGAAATTGGCAGCCAGACGGCCCGCACATTTATCTCCTGCACAGAAAGTGCTCTGTCAGGCAAGCTGTGACTAACAATACACTGAAAAACATGCCACAGACTTCCCCTGTATTTTATTTGGCAGAGAGGAATTATTCCTCGGCACAAAGTATTTGCAACTGGCATCGGTTAAACAAGAAATTACAACCTTTAAAAGCCCTATTTATCATTAGCTGCAAAAGTGCAGACTTCACCGTCAATTACTCTGACAAAAGATTACAGGCCATCAACACAGCACACCGGAGAGCAACAGCCTTGGGGGCCAGCGGGGCCTCCCTGAGGGAGGATTAGAACTTAACGGCCTGGAGCCCCTTCTCCAGGGACCCCCCAACACCCTCCCACCCACCCTCCTCCCCTGTGTGGCTGCCTCCCCCACCTCTAGCATGCTCTCTCTCTGCCTCACCAGCAGAGGCTGGTAGACCAGCAAGCCTTCCCCAGAAAGACGGGATGGTTGTGGAAGTCAGTACTTAAGGGGCTGAGTCAAGTCGGCAGCAACTTTGCTCCAATTCTGCTCTGAATGGGTTCTGTTGATAAAAATGGAAATTGCAAGATTGATTTCCCAAAGCTTAAGAAATAATATGGTGTTACTCCTTTCAGCTGCTCCATTTAGTGGGTCAATGGTCAGAAAAACAGTGGATTTTAATAAGCAAAAGGTCTCTACTGTGATGCTGAACCACCCTCCCAAACACTGAATGGTGGCTATGTATTCTTGGAAGAAGGCTTTTTGCATTTCACTGAGGCATCAACCCATCTTTAAATGATTTCATCCTCTAGGGACAGAAAAACTAAGAGATGCTTTGTTCTCCACACTTTAAAATTTAAAAAAAAAAAGTGTATGCTCAAGTGCTTATGTAAGTGACAAGAGATCTTTATTAAGAAACATACGTATACATCCTTACTTAGCTTCAACTGTCCAAAGTCTGAGGTCATTATGAGTGTTACCGCCACTTTGTTGCCAGTTAAATTAGTTTAACTAGTCCTGAGAGTCCTGGAACTTCTCTCAGAGGCTTACGGATTAATATTATCATTTTCTTCGATACTTTATCTTTATTGGCTATATTTATCTTGGTATATAAACATCAATATTTCATGAAAATTAAATAAAATAACATATGTAAACTCCTTATATATGATTTGCTACAGAGTGTTCAATAAATGATGATGTTGCTGATGTTTATAAAGATGAGGACAGGGCACATGCGGTGTGAAGAGTTATACTTATAAAGGCGTTTTACTATGAAAGAATCCCTGTGAGTATACACACATGTATCCATGTATCCATGTATATGAATACAACTTACACACACGGTATACATATTTTTTTAATGTTTATTTAATTTTGAGAGACAGACAGAGTGCAAGCAGGGGGAGGGTAGAGAGAAAGAGAGAGAATCTGAAGCAGGCTCTAGGCGCTGAGCGGTCAGCACAGCTCTCGATGTGGGGTTTGAACCCACAAACCGTGGGATCATGACCTCAACTGAAGTCAGATGCTCAGCCAACTGAGCCGCCCAGGCGCCCTCCCCACTTTTTTTTTTTTGGTATATTGTTAACTATATAAAACAATATTTAGCAAAAAAATAAGAAAGACTAGAAGGAAATAAATCAAAATATTAAAAGTACTCCCCTCTGAGTGATACAATAATGAATATTTTCTCCTTATTGCCTTTCCTATATTCTATTCTCATTTTCTATGATGAGCTTGTCTTACATTTATTATGAGAAAAAATGAATAGGAAAAAAATAGATACAAAAATAGAAAAGTTACAGGCAAGAAAAAGATACAGACTAAAATATTATACTTGTCAGGTGACCATGAACGCACACACTAGTTTATATCCAATATGCTAACCCTCCATGGAGACAATTGTTCCCATTTTACAATAGAGTAACCGAGAGCCTAAGACATGAAGTGGTTTGCCCAGTGGATTTGCCCAGTGCTGCAGCCAAATCCCTTTCTCTTTGATGCGTCTTGGACTGATGAGTGTGTGTGCACACGCACACATGTATGCACATATACGCATGCATACAAGTGTGCACTCACGGACACTTGCAGGTTCACATTCCACATCTTTTCCCGTTAATGCGTGTTTAGGCCGTGGGTCTATTCTTGTATGAAGCTCCTAATCTCTCCAGATTAGAGCATGCCCTGCACATTCAGTCTGTTATGTGTATAAAAAATAATCAGAGGGCTATCACTTGTGGGTGACCTCCTTTAAAAATCGCGGGAGTTTGGATAGCTTTATTTAGTTGTATTAGGTTCAAAGAATGTGCCGGACAGATTTTCAGTCCAAAAATAATCTCCTTTTATTGGTGCTCTAAATTAACTCATGGAGGAGTGAGCTGAGCTAAATTAAAGCTTTCATACGGCGAAACCCAGGGATTTTTACTGAGTGGTAAACATTTTCTCTCTCTGTGAGAACTTTACTGTTTCCTTCCTCTAAGAGAGGCTGGGCTTAAATGCAAGGAAAGTAGCTCAAAGCAGATCTTGGAGAATTCATTTTATTTGACAAAGACTCTTAGTTTAAGCCCCCTGGTGTGGGACATTTAAAATTTTATAGGTCTTCCTAGCTTTTAAAGTAATTTGCATGTAAATAAAGATACTAATTTTTAGCACAAAGGGCAAAATGTGCTCTTTGCCCTTTTGAAACTGGAAAATTGGATTCGTAAGTCACTGGGGAAAGTCTTTTTACTTACAAAGAACTCTGAACGGCTTGACAAATCTTAACCGCATCCCTCGGCACTGCAGTTTCACCTTGTGTTATCTTTTTGTAACCACTGACAATGGATCCTGGCTGAGAACTGCTCACTAGGCGACAGGCAGCCAAAGACCTAAAATATGATATTGAGATTCAAGGCTGCCTCTTTTTCTATAATACAGACGTGTCCCGGCTGGTCGTGGCTGGTGATGCATTTGCCATCATTCCTGCACTGTGGGACTGACGCCCGCTGCGTTTCTAAATAGCCACAAAAAAGCGTGCCCGGCTTGTCTTACTGTCACATGGCCCTGGGACCTTTCCTGGGTCACTCTCTCCTTTGCTCCTGCCTACCTCGTATCGTGGATGAGTGACTGGCCAGGTGTGAGGTCGTATGGGACTTTGGACATGCCCATCACCACTGACAGAGCGACCCGAGAGGCCAAAGCCTTCATGTGGAAGTTTAGAGGACAGCATGTCTCCATTTTATTCTTCCACACTGAACATCTGGAAGCTCCCAGAAAAAGCATCCTCGGTTAGGTTAAGCCTGTGCTGGGTTCAGCTGAGGTTCCAGCAAAGGTCCCAGAGAATAGAACAAAAAAAAAAAAAAAAAAAAAAAGAGAGAAGATAGCCAGATTTCTTGTTGACGAGAGAAATGAATTTGAGGTGACCGGAACTAACAGAAACTATCCTTGGCTGGGAGCTTTTGTGTCCAAGTGAAAAGAACTCAGGCCACAACTAACAAGAGAAAAGGCTTCTTTTTGGTCCTGACTCTGAAAGGAAAACACTCTCCTCTAACTGTGGCTGTGACTCTCCCACATGTATACATTCTCAGCATGAAAGAGTGACATTTCCACCAAGGACATTCCCTCCCTCCACCAAGGGTATGTGAATACTTTCCGTAAAGATTTTGCTAAAAGAACGGGGTGGGTAGGGGTAAGGGATGGAATGGGTGGGTGCAGAATGCCAATATAGCATCTGCTTCTGAGCGGTCACAACCAAAATGCAGCTATGGGGAGCCATGGGTGGAACGTAGTGGTCATTGACCAGGAGCTGGAGTTCCAGCCCTACTTCTGCAAATACCTAGCTGATCTTGTGCAAATCACCTCAGTTTCCCCTTTCTGCAAACAAGAGGTTTGGAGACACCCTCCGCAGCCCCTTCTTGGCCCTGACAGTCCATCGGGAGCAGTTAATGCCTTCGGCCATGGTCACATCAGATATCTTACACCTCAGGACTCCAAAGGCATCCCAGTGGGTGACCCAGACCCAACTGCACGCAAGATCAGATCTCCCCCAGTGCATTGGCTTCTTGGGCTCAGCCAGTTTTCTAATTTGTTGCCCGAAGAGTCTGAAGGACAAATTAGAAGAGCTGATGCCCTCAGTCACCTCTTAATTCCTATATGCATTGTTACTCCAACAACAAAAACATCCTTAGATGTTACTGTACTTGACTTTTTATCTATAGGAACACTTGAAGTGCAGCTGTTACTCATTTAGCTTCCAGTGGCTGGAGCAGGAAAAGGGAAAAAGAACATCAGTGAAGTTTTATTTACAATCTGCTCTCATTGTGAAATAGTAGAAGTCCCTGAATCAATAAAAAGATGCGCTTGTTTCTAAAAGCATAAATATGCCTTCTTAAAGCACTGGTACACACAGGGGGCACATTTCCCAGATTTTCAGTGCCATCCTGATCATTTTCCCCATAAGTATGCACACACTTCTTAGTCCACATGACTAGCTTTTCAAAGAGAAAATGCAGTTACATAAAAAAAAAAAAACAAAAAACCCATGCCTCTTGGGGTGTCTGGGTGGCTCAGTCGGTTAAGTGTCCGACTTCAGCTCAGGTCATGATCTCGTGGTTCATGAGTTCAAGTCCCATGTCCAACTCTGTGCAGACAGCTCAGAGCCTGGAACCTGCTTCAGATTCTGTGTCTCCGTCTCTCTCTGCCCCTTCCCTGTTAGCGCTCTCTCTGTCTCTCTCTCTCTGTCTCTCTCTCTCTCTCTCTCTCTCTCTCTCACAAAAAAATAAATAAACATTAAAAACTTTTAAAAACATGCCTCTTACAGGGCGGATGTATTATACATGCACACAAGCAGATACACACACAAACATTTCATATAAACTTTATAAAAACAATTCGCACCACACAAAGAAAACAGCTGCTCTGGGAGACGGTGTCCTCCCTATCCGTGAACATCTTTAAGCAAGCCTGGCTTCTGTCTGCCAGGAATCCTGGAGAAGGAATTCCAGATCCTAGAGTAGATCTGATTCGACCACTTACAAACTCAAGTTTGAATTCAAGGATTCTCTCAAGTCACTATGTTTTCCTAAATTCATTTATAAAAATTGTTCCAACCTTCCTCCTATGTTTCATGTGTTGGCCTGTACAATAACAAACCCAAGTGAGAAACCGAAACTTTGTGGTACTGACATTTGGATTTTGGACACACCTGCACATAGAAATCGACATGCTCGGGATGAAGTCCTTTGTGGTAGCGCTCTTTCTCAGTGAAAACTGAGGTGCTTCAGAACACGAAATCTGTATTTGCCTCAGGGAATCTCTGGGTGGCACATGATCCTATACCCACTTCTCACAAGCGGAAAACATGACCATTAGGAAGTAAAGATTTGTAAATAAGATGGAATTATTGCTCCCCACCGTTTTACTTTGGGGGCAAAAACTCACCCGAGTTCTACAGAACGTAGAAGTCTACATCTCGCCGTCAGTAAGATCAGATTTCTGAGAAAATACATTTTCCTGGATCCCTTGTCTCATCTGGAAATGTAGTCCAGATCTGAGTTTCTCAACGTTTGAACTCAGTCTCTGAGAAACTCCAAGGAATAAATGGACCCACCCCCTTCATTGCCTGCCCTCCATCATACTACCTTTACCACCAAACTAACTTCCTACATAAAAGGTTTCCTTTTAAGAGTCTGGCTGAGCAAGTTTTACTCAGCAACACAAATTTTCAAATTATTTACGATGGTGAGTGCAGAGTTTAGTGGGTGTGGGGGATGGGGGAGGTGGGAGATCGCAGCCCAGCAAGAAAGTCAACTGTTATTCTTTCCTGGTCCCCTTCGTAAGGAAGGCAGGACTGCCATCTCAAATATCCTGTTTCCTGAGAGCCTGCCTCTAAGATTGGTATGTGCAGGAAATTACATCATTGCAGAATTCGGTCACACTGACCCGAGGTGCACCCATATTCCAGCATTTGCCCTCTGACCCCACCTCCTTAATCACATTTGCATGCTGTCTCCACTCCTTATAGTAATATTTAGAACCCTTTCTACAGCATATTCTATCTTGCAAGTCATTTATCAATGCTAATTCATCTTTTCTCACCTTTATTCCGCTGAGGCAGAGCCCTGTGATTAGAAATAATAACAAAACCATGGTATTTGGCTTTTCTGTAGCTTCTGTCTCCTGAGAACTCTACATATATTAACAGCACGCACATGGGTCTCCCAGAATGGCTCAGGTCACAGGAGGGCTGGGGGAGAATGCTGTGTGACTAGCCCGAGTGGAATAAATTGAAGGTTGGGTTGGAACTGAATCAAGATGCCGCTGTTAATATGCCCGACTATTTAGGAAAAGTTCCAGGATCGCTTAATGATGAAAAGCAATAAGGCTGTCAAAATTTGCCTGGAATATATATAGGATTAGGCCAGCTCCTAAAATTTCCTAAGGTACCTCAGGGTCAAGGGCTTTCTGCAGAAGGTAAGCCTTCTTGATGATATGAAAATTTCAAAAGCCCCAGATGTAGAAAAATGTAAGAGAGGTAGGGGTGTGTGTGTGTGTGTGTGTGTGTGTGTGTGTGTAAGAGAGAAGGAGAGAGACAGAGACAGAGAGAGAGAGAGAGAGAGAGAGAGAGAGTTAAGTATTTCTTTCACTTATTTCCACAAAGATTCTCTATTGGCCCCATTCCAAACCTCATTACTTGTAGACTCTCATTTCTTATCTTGAAAAAAATGATTCTACATCCAGGACAAATCTGACTAACAAATAATAAGAGAATGCTAGTGGTCTGAAATAAAAAAGTCTTCAGATTCCATCAAATACATGTAATACAGCAACTTAATGTAAGATTATAATGCTTATTATAATGTAAGGTTATACTCAATAATAATGTAAGGTTATCCTTTAGTTACTTTCTAGAGAGTTAGCTACATGCTAATACACAGTTCAATAGTGAATCAAGGAAGGACATTCTGAAACATTTACTAACTCCTATTTATTGGTATTTTAAGGCCTTCTTTTGAGTTAAATAAACCTTTCAAATCAATAATTTAATCAAAGATGTTAGAACTATGGAAAAATAAGAAATTAGTTCTTAACTCATAAGGATTAGTGGAAGGAAGTTATTGGAAGGACTTCCTGATCATGGACAATTGCTAATATAAACACCTATTCTTTCCTGGAAATGTATAGAAATGTATTTCCTGGAAATGGATTTCTGGAATGGATCCTTCCTACTCTAATTTTAAACTGCCAAGATAAAGATATCTCTTCCATCATACAATTTGTTCCCCTTTCTTCCAGAGGATCCCTTTCTACTTTATATTGCATTTGTTTGTTTCTGTATCTAATCTAGAGTCTAGATTCTAGATCAATCAACCAACTCTTAAGTTTCTTGAAGAACAAGGAACTTTATACCCCGCAGAGTGCTTAACATAGTACCAGGTACACACAGTTGTACAGTAAATATTTCTTGAATAAATGTTGCAATAAGGCTGGCTTAAGTGTTGTGATAAGGCACCGTGTCCCCTATCCCAACAGAAGGTCCCACAGTGCCCTGAAACTTGCTGCCAGAACTCTGTGAATCACCCAGAGCACAAGGGTTAACATTTTCTCATTTTCCATTAAGCCCTCAGGATTACACTCCTTTATTTTATTTATTTTCAATACTATACTTTTCACTCACATAAGAACAGGGAGGGGGGGAAAGGGGAGGAGGAGGAGAGGAAGGAAGAAGGGAGAAAAGGAGGGGTGAGGGAGGATATGCAGGGAGGCAGAAGGGGGAGAAATAGAAGAAAGGAGAGGGAAAAAGAAAGGGAGAGAAGGAGGAAAGAAGGACTCTGAGGAAAACATAATTCAATGTAGCTGAAAAAAAA
>NC_043702.1:120419616-120448034 GCF_006229205.1 Suricata suricatta | reverse complement strand
TATAGTGTCCTTTCTTCTCTAAAACAATATACACAGAAAATGGTGGGAAGTTGATTTAATATCCTGACTTGGCTAAATAAATAAGGATACTCAGACTGTTTAGAATAAAACTTTACTGGGTAAATAAGTTTCTAAAGACTAGATAATCCTGTACATAAGCCTGAAATTAATTTTGAAGGGCTAAACTTTGGAACCCTTGCAACATACCTCACTTTATGTTATCACTAAGGTCAAATTTAAAAATCGAATTGCTTTTTCAGATGGATTGGTTAAATAAAAGCAACTTTTAAGAACAGAAAAGAATCAGTCATCTTAATTTTGCCACAAGTACAGCCCAATTCTAGAGATATCTACTAACCCTATGTAACATTACATTTTCCTGGCCCACATTGTACCTCGAGTATTAGTATTTTCTCAAGATATTTTTTTATTGCTTTCTGAGTCCGAAGTTGTAGGGGGTTCTAGGTCTTATTTTATCTCCCAAGATCTCTTGGTTAATAGGAAAAATAATAATAACTCAAATTTCTAGAGAGCGATGACAACAGATTTAGAAGTCACTTCCCAAATACATAAGGGGTAGCCGAATGCTCTGACTCTACATGACATCATAAACACCATGTTGCTTCTCCGTCAAAATATTCTTGATGCTCAGCTTCAAGCAAACGCTATTTCTCTCCCACCTCTTCTTTTTCACCCTCTTTCTTTCCCCCCTTCTCTCATCACAAAACTTTCTGGATTGAGTAAAAGTATTCGGTCACTTGCTCTTTGACCCCAGAGTCTCCTGAGACTATATATTCATTTTAAGAATGAGTCCCTTTAGTTACCTAACGTGTCCTTGGATAAATTGTTTCCAGATGTTTACGAATATTTCAAGGAAATGTCCACACGGTTTTTATGGCTGAGTGATAAAGGACTCCACAGTGTCTGCTCCGTGGTACAAGAAGAGCCAAGTACTTATTATAAAACAACTTCCATTCAGTAAGGATCTGCTACATGTCTGGCACCGCGCTAAGCGAGTTCCATCCATTATCTCAGTGAATGCTAACAACGTACATGGGAGGCCGTGTGATCCTCACTGCAGAGAAAGGTGAGGTTCCAGAGAAACCGCACCGAACAATAAGTGAGGGAAACGAGCTGCTCCACACAGCCCATGACCTTGGCCTTGGTTGGGGTCCTGCCACTCCCTCAGAGCAAAACTCTGTTAGATTAGAATAGAAAAGAACAAAAACAATTCATGAAAGTCACGAGGTATTGCTGAGTCTCCAAAGAAACTTCCTGTAAGACACTGCAGAGGGGACTTCATAGACCAAGAGTCCTTGTTCAGTGTCACTGAGCAGCTCCAGCAGAGTCGTGCGCCACATAGGACTTCAACAGTCTATGAACATTGGATGCCAAAATTCTCTCATTATTTCAAAACCAGCTTTCACATATGGGTTTGAATGCTGCCTGTTTAGTGTCGATATTCTGAGTTGTAAAAACAAAAACACAATCCCAAATGGTCAAGGTGACCTTTAAAAAAAAAGCTTTTAATATCATTGAAATCATGCTTTGTGTTTCCTTTTGGGTTATCCTTAAAACAGGCCATCATTAGTCAGAAAACTTAAAAGATCTGGATTTGGGGTGGAGCTGGGGACGTGACCAATCAATCCTTGATTATTCTAACTAATGGAAAGAAGCCAGGCATACCCATGGACAAGGTACTCTGGGAATGTTAGTTCCATTCCCCCAAACAAAAGCCTGTGTTTATGCTCAGGAAATTATATGGGTTCCTTGCTTTCATTTACCTAGGAGGCATACACTTCTAACAAGTTTCACCTAGGTTGACTTTTCAGAGGATGGTGGATTCCCAAAGCACATCCTCTCTGATAGCGAAACGAAGGAACTCTGGAGTGTGTGCGTTAGAAATGTCAACTGCAGATTTTAAGAAGAATCCACCAAGTGGGAAATCCATATGCAGGCAATTAAGAGGTGACTCTGTTTGTTCTGGAAATGCCTTCCATGGCACTGAGTATGCAAGCCCCTGCAGCCGCCTGTCTCCTACTGATGTTAAATGTCATCTAGTCAAGCCATCTCTTCCTCTGCTCTCATCAAACAGCTACCCCCCTAAGGCTAGAATTTGAATGAGTGTCAGAAATTGCTGACCTTAGCAAATCACATTTTTTTTAGCCCCACTCCCCAAGGCACCAGAGAATGCTCAGACTTTTGACCTTGCTGAAAACCATGGAATTATTTGAATGAGAAATTCTCTTTTCCATTTCTCTTCCTTTGCCGTCCCCCCCACCCCACCCCGCCCCTTCTCCAGGGTCGCTCTAGCTCCTTTTAAAGAAAAGTCAGGTTATAAAATGCAGAGTGCCCTCTTAGGATTTTGGTCCTCTAAGCCGGCATTTTTTCCAAGCTGCCATTCTCCATTCAGCAGACCATATTTTTAAAAAATATCTGGAACACAAACAGCAACTTGTTTTTTGTACCCTGGACTACAAATCTAACCAGGCTTTTTTTTAAATGTAATGTTGATTCAAACCATTTTTAAATGAGTTTAATGCTGGTGAAAGGTGGCAGATTGACAGCCCGGAGGTGGAGAGTCTGTATTTTTAACTCTAACAGAGTGAAGCAAGGTCAACTACTGCCAAGGAAGCTCACAGGCCTCACCCTTCTGCTTGGAAGGGTTCTTATGGGACTGAACACATACGTACCCATGTGAAATCTGCTGGCTTAGTGGTTATGTTGTTCTTAGTTCGCAGGACTTTGACTTGTAAAAAAAAAAAAAGAAATTCTGGTACACTTAAGTCCCACTCAAATTCGGTATCTTCCATGAAACCTTTCCTCATGTGTCCCCGTCAGGTGTGAAAAATCCACCCTCTGAATCCCTGGCAGTGTGTTACCCACTAGAGTCTTCTAGAAGTATTGATCAGAGCTTGAACCGCATACATCCTTTCTTCCACATTGTGCCCCTGACACGCCACAATGATAAAAAAAAAAAAAAAACCAAGCAGACATGATCGCTCCATTTTAAAGACAGGTGATGGAGGCCAAGAGGGGCACACACGAGGCAGAAATAAAGGCAGAACTGAAATCTAGGTTTTCTGATTCCAAATTCTTTATCCTTCAATCTACTGAAACAAAGATTTTTGAAACTTCCTAGTCTGAGTGAAAGTACTATAAGTCCCAAGTCATCTTCCCTCTAAATGTGTCTGGCAGATTGTCTCCAGAACCCCCGTGGCTGGAAGTCAGCCTTTTGAGGGCTGCTGAGCTTCCCTGGGCAGCTGTCAGTCCAGACTTGAATCACCCCTGACAACATCTCACGCCTGCCACTCTGACGGGCCTTCCCCACCTGGCTCTGTCCTGTGTGTCCCTGACATCAGGAGGCGTTGGGGCTGGTGGTGTCAGCCATGTCTGGTGCAAGCTGACTCCATTTTCTCTGCTCTTTTTTTCAGAACATTAATGAAGACATCAGTGGAAGCTCAGAAGAGATAAGCCCAATAAAACCTCAAATAAACCTTATTGTAAATCCAGTGTTTCAGCCTCAGGAAAAATATTGATTCAGTTGCCTGTACCAAGAAATTAAGAAACCGATTGCCTCTGGGCTCTAGTGTGGAAGTCAGGGGCCTGTCGTCTTGTTACGAGGTTCGGTGGATATGAGGTCCAGTTTTCCACCCAAACACTGAACTTGTTTGCACGGTCTGTGTAATCGATTGCATACATAATTGTAAGTGTATGCTGACTATAACTTGTCATTTGCCAAATTACTCAAAATAGCATGAGGGGTGTTGGCAGACTTAGAATACTCAGGAAGATGAGCTATGAGGAATTTCTCAACTCTCTGGTGCTCCAAGTTGCAGAATGCTTAAACTATTTGGGGTTCAAAATCTGCATTATTTAAAAAATGTTTTTAATATTTATTTTGAGAGAGAGACAGACAGACAGAGCACGAGCAGGGGAGGGGCAGAGAGAGAGAGAGGGAAACACAGAACCCAAAGCAGGCTCCAGGCTCTGAGCTGTCAGCACAGAGCCAAATGTGGGGCTCAAACTCACGGACCACAAGATCATGACCTGAGCCAAAGTCAGATGCTTAACTGACTGAGCCACCCAGGCGCCTCCTTCAAAATCTTCTTTAAAAGCAAGATGGAGCTATTCAAAATTTCTCCGGATAGTTTCCCCACTGGTGGTTTCCTACAGGTTTGAAATTCTTCCTCCAGGTCATAGAAAGTTCCATCTGTATGGAACTATGAGGAAAGATCCCACCCAGCCCCGCTGTGACACAAAATGTCTGCCCTGAGACACAGGCATGTAGAATAAAAGATGGAAGGGCGCGGGGCTGCCATGGAGATTTTTGATCTGGTTCCTCCCCCATCTGCACCCCCAGCTGGAGATACTGTTGAATAACAGGGGACAGAGGAGGAAGAGTTTGCAGGATGGATGATTTCAGGATTGGACATGTTAACACTGCACAGCGGGGAGCCACGCGAGAGCCAGTATTAGATTCATCTCACCAACTAGACGATTGGCTCTTTGGGCCACTGCCCACGCCACTTGCTTCTTTAGTACCCTTGGGAGTGTGTGGCACAGTGCTGAAAACAATAAATATTTGTTAGCTGACTGATTGGTTATAGGTAAAAGGCTCAGATTGTAGCTCATGTGAACCGTGATTGCTATTCCATTGTTTGGAGAAAAGACCGAACTGATTTCTGACGTTGGGAGGCATTAACGTATACTCATTAAAGTGGAGAAACTCTAACCTAGCTTCACATCTCCGGATTGCAGTTGTTAGCAAGGCTGCCTTCTGATGTTTTTGCTAAATTACAAAGAGGTTGCTTTTGCAGGACTTAAAACAGAACCCTTCCTTTCTGGGAAAATTACAGGCAGTACCTGAATTATAGGCTCTAACTTTTCAAATAACAAACTCAAGAAAAAATGGCTCCCATTTCACACCCCGATGCATCCAACCACTCCTTCTCCTTTGCCAGCTGCTTACAGGGAGCCCACCAGGGAAAGGCCTGTGAGTTTGAGAGAAAATCTGGGTATAGAAATACAGAAAAGTCGAGGCTAAGAAAAGCAACCATCGGGGTGAGTTGTTCAGGCAAGGCCTCTTGCAGCTACAAAGCCAGCTGGTTCATCAGTTTCCTGAGCCCCTACAGCGAGGCCAGTCTGGGTGCCCACTGGGAACCCAGTCTGCTCAACACCTCACCCATAAAGCCATTCAAGACACCATAATCCCTTACCGGGCCCATTGCAAAAACCTCTGCGTCACATCGCCTTTCTCCTCCAATATACACTCTCAATCTAACAATCACATTGTTCTTTGGGGGCGCCTGGGTGACTCTGTTGGTTAAGCGTCCAACTCTTGACTTAGGCTCAGGTCATGATCTCCCTGGTGCGTGAGTTCCAGCCCTGTGTCAGGTTCTGTGCTTCCAGCCCTGGGTCAGGCTCTGCGCTGACAGCTTGGAGCCTGCTTAGGATTCTCTCTCTCTCTCTCTCTCTCTCTCTCTCTCTCTCTCACCTCCACACACATGTTCTAAATAAATAAACTAAAAACATTGTTCTTTTAACCATGTAAGTAGGATTACAAAACTCCCCTGTTTAAATCTCTCCAAGGGCTTCCACTGCTATCATTCTTAGACTATAAACCGAACTCCTCTCTGTGATCCACAAGGTCCCTGTCACCTGTCCCCTACTCCAGCTCTCCGACCTCATCTACCACCTCCCATCATTTGCCATCTTCTGGCCATATTACCCTTCATTCTGCTCCTCGGACTTACCAAATTTATTCATGCCTGGTGGCCTTTAAACTGGCTATTCATTTCTGCTCTGCCTGAGAGACTCTTTACCCTCATCATTAAATTGTTACTGTCTTCTTTTCATTCAGATCTCTGCTCAAATAAGCCTGGCTCATCTCCTTTCTAGGACTTATCATTACTTCTAATTGACTTATTTATCTAGTTCTTTATTTACTTGTTTATTGCCTTCCTTTCCTAGGAGAGAGTAAGGTTGATGAGAAGAAGCAAGTTGTGTTTTTCACTGCTGAATCCCCAGGCCCTGGAGGAGTGACTGGCACACAGCAGGCACTCAATACATATTTGCCGAACGTAAGACAAAGTGAGTGACGAAAAGCATAGAGTGGGAATCTGTTCTGCAATCATAACAGACTTAAGCCTAAGCCTCCAACTTTATTGTATCAGCAGATCCCCGAAGACAGGGCCTTGGAGTGCCCAGGGTTTATTGAGTGCTTGTTCTGATGATGGCCATTCAGCTTATTATTCCCACTCATCTCTTGCTCTATGTGTTTATCTTCTCACTGAGAACTCTGGAGCAGAGGGGTGAGCAGGATGCCAGGGACACCAAAACTTCAGCGGCATTCCTAAAGAAGCCATGCAATGTGCCTGTGCCCGTGCCACAGAGGGTGACATGAGGAGCACCAAATGCAGACACTGATGGTCAAGGGTGGGTGTTGTGGAAGGCTTCCCAGAGATTAAATTCACTGAGGTCGAAATTTTACCCAGCACTGGTCCTACATCAATAAGGAGGTCAAGACATCCCTGTCCCGCTCATTGCCGAGCCTCTGAGCCACTTCCTTCTGGAATCAACACCCTGGCTGCCTCCCTCATCACTCTGGTTCTGCTGGATCACCCATTTGCCAGCCTTTTGGAGGTTTCCAGGGCACCTAATTACCACTTACAGCATTGCATTTGGAAAATGAATTTCTGGCTCTGAACAACCAGATCCAACTATCTGAATCTTTCAAATAAATTCCTATTCTTAACTTTAAAAACCCACATACACACCACTCATTCCCACAAAGGAAGAGAATTGAACCAGAAATTTTGGATCTGCCTCTTTTTCCTCCTCAATATATATTTTTAAATTTTTTAATGTTTTAATTTATTTTTGATACAGAGAGAGACAGAGCATGAGAGGGGGAGGGTCAGAGAGAGAAGGAGACACAGAACCGGAAGCAGGCTCCAGGCTCTGAGCTAGCTGTCAGCACAGAGCCTGATGCTGGGCTCAAACCCACGAACGTGAGATCTGACCTGAGCCGAAGTTGGAGGGTTAACCAGCTGAGCCACCCAGGCGCCCCATCTCTTCAATATTTTAATCCAGCATTAGAACTGACATGGATCAGCTTTGGGCCACCTGCGAGGTAAGAAGGTAAGTCAGATCCACATACATCTGATTTAATCTTCAAAAATACATTGCTGGGGCACCTGGTGGCTCAGTTGGTTAAGCGTCCGACTTCAGCTTAGGTCATGATCTACGGTTCGTGGGTTTGAGCCCCAAATCAGGTTCTGTGCTGACAGCTCAGAGCCTGGAGACTGTTTCAAATTCTGTGTCTCCCTCTCTCTCTGCCCCTCTCCAACTCATTCTCTGTCTCTTTCTGTCTCAAAAATAAATAAAAACAAAACAAAAAAATACACTGCTATTCTTCCAGTGTCATAAGATTATAACTCAGAGGGGCATGGTGGTATGTTCTAGGTCAGAACTGTGATCAAAACCAATTCTTCACCTTCAGGAAAGCCCTCTGGCTCATCCAGGTTCTTCTCTATACTACCTTCCAGCTTGGTCTTTCATTCAAGGTCACTGAGCCCCATAATTAACCTCAGCTTTGCTGCTCAGCTGTCACTGGAGTATCCAGTACCACAGGGTTTTTGTCTTTTTTTTTTTTTTACAAAGATACAATTTCCTAATGGACTATTTGCATATTTTCATTTATAATCCCAACACACCATCCAAGACCATAGTCACCGGAGTTCCATGTTCCACTGAATGAATGTCGCAGAAAAACCATTTAGTGCAACCGGCTTCTTCCAATTTTCTATCCACCGAATGGTAAATGCGAGGATAATAGAATATGGAGGTCCGGAGGGATCAAGACAAGTTCCGGTTTCTCCAGACTACGTTTGAGGTTTCAGGAAAGTTGCTAAGCCTCCTCGGCGTCTCAAAGCCTATTTGTAAATTGGGGTGACAATATCTGCCACCAACCTTATTGTAAAAATTTAAACAACAGAAGTAGTACAAATCACCCAGCCCATTACCTGGTCAAGTTGGGTGCTCAATAAATTTTCATTTCTTTCCATCAGAAGAGATTTAGGGAATCTTATTTCCTTCCCTTTTATCCTTCTCCCACTGAAAGACCCCCAAGGCACTAGATAGGTGGGGTCATTTTTGAGCAGCAGGGCCCAATGCAATGAAATATGGAGACTAATTCACATTCCCTTTGCTAACTGGAAACCTTCTTTGTTATTTGATTGATTCATTTTATATCCTTATGGGATAATAGGCATAAAATCACATTTTATAGTTGCATTCTAAAAGTCAATATCACATTCGGGACTATCTTTCTATGTAAGCATTATGGTTGCTATTCAGAAAACTGCATTTAAACTGGGAAGCCCAGCTGTCTTTGGTGACAGTTCCTGCAAAAGGAAAACTCACTGAGGAGGTGAGCCAGCCGGGACAACTTTTAGGACAGTCACAACTGGGGCATCTGCAAGGCCTGAAATATGGGATGTTATGACACTTGGTGATTACTTCTGACGTACTTAATTATGCAACAACAAGATTTGCAGGCCCATAACCACACAGTTCCCCCGGGTACACTGCCAGTGTGCTCCACAAATGATTAAATATAAAATAAACAACAGCTAACTGTGAGTTATGAAGTTGTAATTCCACCAACAGGACTCCAGTGATGTCATAAACCACCAGAGCAAAGTTCATATCACCAAAGGATCCCAGATGGGCTTAGAGGCCTGTCACACGGCACGGGTCTGGGCTGTAGACAGGGCTCCAAACAAGCCTTTCCTTTTGGTTTTTGGCCCTTCTTGTCTCTGCAAGAGCTCTCCATTCTTGTTCTCTTCATCTGAGCTTTCTAAAGTCATACAAACCCTGCATTTCCAAATGAGTTAAACGGTCTGTCATTTAAGAGGCATTTCTATCGGGGCGCCTGGGTGGCTCAGTTGGCCAAGTGACCGAATTCTGCTCAGGTCATGATCTCAAGGCTCCTGAGTTCAAGCCCCGCATTGGGCTCTGTGCTGACAGCTCAGAGCCTGGAGTCTGCTTCAGATTCTGTGTCTCCCTCCCTCTCTGCCCCTTCCCTGCTCACGCTGTCTCTCCTTCAAAAATAAACACACATTAAAAAAAAATGTTTTTAAAGAGGCTATTTCTATCCTCTCCCACATACACACTCTTTGGATAGCAATCTATGAATTACATATATGCCATTGGAGGAAACATGCTTAATATGTAATAGAAAATCCATTTAAGACAAAAGCCTTGCAGCATACCTTAAAAAAGAGACATTTCAGATGCAACTTTAGTATATGCCAAGCCCCCCACAAATGGAATATACTTGTCTTTAAACATGGTAGAGCTGGAAAAGTTATGCTGAAATTTCAAATACAGCCTTCTCACAGCGAGTGTCTGTAAAAGAGGGTAAATTACAACTTGGTGCCTCCCCTTCAAAGCTCCTGAATGAAAATTCTGGGAGTAGAGTCCAGCACTCCGTGTTTTAACAATCCTCCAGGTGATTCTGGTGAGTGCTAATGCTGGAGAACTGCTGGTCTATAACGAATGCAGCCCAAGGCTGAGTCTGGACTTGGCTTCCACGTGGTAATGCAGGACCTTATCCATCTGAAAATTCCATCCCACGAGTTTCTGCAGGTCCTCGGGGGTGCCTCCAGCATGAGGATGGAGAGTCTAGTCAGTTGCCATGTGACACCCAACAATGGTTTTCCTCTGTAGTCTGAGTTTATGACATTATGCAGCCCCTTATAAACTCACACTTTGGGGTTTTGTTTAGAAAACATTGTGATCCATCCTACTCATCGAATGGTGTTTAATAAAATTCTATATACTGACCCAAAAAAGCTTGGCTTTTTTCAGACCATGTAGAGAATAAGTAAGCAAAATTGAATAAATATTGGGAGAAAACTGCTTTATCAAACATCAGACAGTAAGGAAGAATTTTTGTAAGGAAAGGAGACAAACAATACTGAACTGTAACTTCCTAAATGTGGCATACTTTCATCTGAAAACATACTAAAAACTAAAGCCAAATTGTAAATATTAGTTCTGTGTGATAGATTGCCCTGTCTTTGGCACAACATTTTTCTTCTAGAATAAGAGCTGAGATAACAATCACCTAAAATTAGTCATAGTTAGGATTTTTACAACCTTCAATAATTGCCTTCATTTCACCTTAAATTGTGCTTCTTTCTTTCTTTCTTTCTTTCTTTCTTTCTTTCTTTCTTTCTTTCTTTCCTTCTTTCTTTTTTTTTTTCCTTCTCTCTCTCTCTCTCTCTTTCTTCTTTACATGTGAAGCATGAAAACAGTGCTAGGCTAAGTGTATTCATTTACTCAACAACTGCTTATTAAGTCATTTACAATATGAAAAGCACCATCTGTCCTCTGAAGTATAAAATACCTTCCTGTCTGCCCTTATCTTGAAGACGTTACATACCTGGTTGAAGAGATAAGACTAATGCTTAGGGAGAATTTAATAACAATGGACCAGTGTGCCTGGGTGGCTCAGTTGATTAAGCATCTGGCTTTGGCTCAGGTCATGATCTCATGGTTTGTGGGTTTGATCCCCGCATCAGGCTCTGTGCTAAGAGCTCAGAGCTTGGAGCCTGCTTCAGATTCTGTGTCTCCCTCTCTCTCTGACCCTCCCCTGCCCTCATTGTCTCTCTCTGTCTCTTAAAAATAAATAAAACACATTAAAAAAATAACAATGGACCTCACAAGACGTAGCGGACAGCACACACAAAAATACAGCATTCAACCAATGAGAACATGGTCTACATCCATGTTTTCAAACCTTATGGTATATGAAAATCATTTGCAATCAAAAGGCACTTGTTTGGGAGATTCTGATTCACCAGCTAGAGACTGGGATCCTAGAATCCGCATTTGAAAATATTTCAATTCATTCTGATGAAGACGAACCAAGGATCACCCTTTAAGATATATAGGATTTGACTGTAAACACATTAGAGAAAGGATCCAATTATCTGTTATTTCTCTTTATCTTTTCCTCTAAATCATTAGAAATGAATAGCATATGAGAGACACATAGACGGTGGAAATGAAGCTAACAAGGACCAAAGGAAAGTTTTCCTACAAGAGGAAGGATTTCGTACTCTCTAAAGGAGAACAGTAATCTAGCTATCCACACCCCAAACACAGACCATATAATACTGTAAAGCACACACAGCATTTTCAGCCAACACACGCTTTTCCATATGTCAGAACTGATATTCCTGACAGATCTGTGCTCCTAATCTTGACTAATGCCCACTGAGCATGCTTACAAGATGACTCGCCTCTCTTTTCCATAAAGCATATGGAAAACTGCTTCTTTAGACCAGCACACAAGTCATGCAACAAACTCGTCCAAATCCCTCGCCCACAGTGACCCCCTGTGTCCTCATGGCCCACAGGTGATGCTCATCTGTTACCAAAGAATGCCAGAGAGATTTCATTGTTAATTGTTGGGCAAAAAAATAAGGAGTCCTAGATGCTTCATGATATAGAAATGCACTTTGCATAGCTTCCCGGTTTCTCAGGCTTCGAAGCAATCTATCTGAAAACACATAATCAAACTGGGGGACAGATGTTTATCTTACTCAACTGGTGAGGAAACCCCAGTTTGCACAAGAATGGCAACTTTACATATGATCCCAGTTAACATGGTGAGTATTATTCATGTATAAAAAGTTAAATAAACCCTACAGAAATCTCAGAGGGGTGGTAAAACAGTGCTATGTCTGAGACATTACACTACAGAGAAAATTTAACATGGTTGGCCTCCAGGAAACCTAGTGGCTGTGTGAGGTCTGAGATGAGAAATCTTGACACCTGATGTCCTAAGCGTATGTCATATCTTCTCCATTAAACTCAGTGTCTAAATTAGAGCAAGGCAGTTGTTTTCTTCAGTCACTGGACAGTCCGTGGTGATGGATGAAGCAAGTGGAAATAAAAATGGTTGGTGCCAACTCAAAGTTTAAGGAGATTTAGATTACTCGTTCATGCTAATGAGGAGAAGGGTGGCCTGCAGCTGTGGACCACAGTCGGGAACTTCTGAGCCTGACTCCCGGCCCTGCCAGACACTTGTGGTGTGGCTTTTGCACATCACTAAAAACCATAAGGCATCAGTTCCTGACCGTAGATCAAAAACATTTGTCTACTTAGTTGCTTGGTAAGGGACATGGTGTAAGAGCATGACTTTTGGAGTATGGGAATATTCCTAGTTTTAGCAACATTAAATGGCCTCTGACACTGATTGGGAAACCACATTGAATACACATCCAAGCCTGGAATAAGTGACACTTGTCAGAGGTGTTAAAGAAGTGGGAACAGGAAAAGAGCAAGCATTTATTAGAGTGCCTTCAATGGGATGGGAAGTAGGGTATTGGGGTCTTTGTTTCCATTACCTCATTATTCCAAGTAACAGACTTGTGTAATAGATATTAATGTGCAATATTTTAGGGAAGGAAATCAGATTCAGAGATACAGCTAAAGTCAACCAGCAAGTAAACTATAGAATCATACTTTAGCACAGCATTCTCTAGATACAAGGTCAAAGACTTTGAAACCCCTGATGCCCCTAAATCTGATTTACAGATTCTTGCCTTTGGAGGGCTGGGTATCAGTTTACTGAGAGACCTCCTTAGCTTTAAACTTTTGCTTGATGACATCATTTAGAAAAGTCACAGGGTACTTGGGTGGCTCAGTTGGTAAAGCATCTGTCTTTAGCTCAGGTCATGATCTCATGGTTCGTGAGTTCAAGCCCTGTGTTGGGCTCTGTGCTGACAGCTCAGAGCCTGGAGCCTGCTTTGGATTCTGTGTCTCCCTCTTTCTCTACCCCTCCACCACTCACATTCTGTCTCTCTCTCTCTCAAAAATAAATAAACATTTAAGAAAAATTTTTTTAAAAAGAAAGAAAGAAGAGTCTCTACTCTATTCCTTATGTATGATCCTACATTTGGCCCTTTGTTCCTCAAGGGTTTTCACAAAGGCAGGATCTTTCGGGCCTGCTGCATTCCCACGAGGAAGACAGGTGCAGCAGATACACGCTCCCTTTCTAACAAAGAATGTGAGCAAAGGAAAGGAAAGAGAATTGTGCAGCCTGGTCATGGGTTGTGAAGTGGCATGTTGGTCTCCTGATTCATAACTCAGCATTGTTTCACTAAACTATGCTGCATGAACAGTAATTTGGTTGACATCAAAGACAGTGAGACAGAATGAAAAAATAAATAAAATGGGGCCAAGAGAGAAATATTCAAGTCACTTAACAGTAGCTTACAAAAATTGTCCAAGCCGGTTTCCTTGCCCGTAAAATGAAACTAATTATGCTGCCTCTATCTACTTCTGGTTTTATAAAACATAATAGCATTAAATAAATTAAATAAAATGCAATAGTCAAAAAACCTCGTTTTATAAAACATAATATCATTCGTATATATGTTCTTAGAGTTTGTGAAGCAAGCTTTCTTTTTTTAAATGTTTTTATTTATTATTGAGAGACAGAGCATGAGTGGGGGAGGGGCAGAGAGACAAACACACACAGAACGTGAAGCAGGTTCCAGGCTCTGAGCTGTTACCACAGAGCCCTGACACGGGGCTCAAACTCACAAACTGTGAGATCATGACCTGAGCCGAAGTCGGATGTAACCATCTGAGCCACCCAGGTGCCCCACAGGCTTTCTTATTCGTATTATTGTTATTAATTCTTTAAGACACACTAAGACATTAACTTATACAAGTGATCAGAGAAAAGAATTAAATCCTCCCACAACCAGAGTATATACAGTAATTCAGTTAAAAGGATTGTATTTTAAGGCCTACCCAGACACATCTGGAATTTCCTGACTGCTCAAGGTAGCCCTGATTCTCCAAACCAAAAAATCCAGAACAGGGCAGAAAACAGATATTCTTACCACCCTGAGAAAAGAGAATCTTAGGGTAAAAGGGGGGAAACATTTAAATAGTGCTCCATATATTCTGAGTAAAAATGATCACACCCAGAAAAATCTCTTCTTCCCTGAGGGAAGATAAGAACAGACTCAAAGCAGTCAAGCCTGCATGGTATGATTTTTCTGTTTCTCTTGTCAGAAGGGATTCAGCCTTTGAAATATGTGGAACAGAACTGCAGATTTTAGTTTCATGATTAATGAACTAAATTACGTTTTGTTTCTTAAATGTGCTGAGGATTCATCCTGCGGTCTTCCCTCAGACTGGAGCAGAGCTGTTGAACAGCAAGCACATCTGGATACAGGCAAAGACCTCTCTGGGTGGTTCTCCTTTCTTCCCTCAGAAATAGGCGTCCCGGAAAACTGCAGAAACTTCTATTGAGCGAGTGTGGTTTTTTAATCCTCAAATGTCATGATTACTCTCTCTGTCCCCCCCTTTCCCATGAGAGGGAGATTCATTAGCAAGATATATCTAACTCATATTTTAAAAATTTTGCTCCACATGATTTTACATCACTTGCTAATACTTGCCTTAAAGAAAATATTTGCATTCATCAGGCAAATATTTTAATGTTAACTTGCCTGGGAACGATGTTGATATCTACTTCATAATAACAATTTATATTTTCTCTGTAATTATCACTTGAAGTAAGGGCTGTAGACTTTCATATATGGAAAAATTCATTATTTTTTATTCTTATAAGTACTTCTCCTATCAGAACACACTGCTGTGTGCTGAAAAGTGTCACTATCCTACCCGATTGTCATTCTACAACGTATATAGAGAAATAAATGTCATCTTACTCCTCCTTTTAAAAACAAAAGCATGTATGAGTTTAAAACATTTAAAAGAAACATGAAGGGGTGTTTGTGAGTTCAAGCCCTGCCTCAGGCTCTATGCTGATAGTTTGGAGCCTGGAGCCTGGAGCCTGCTTCGGATTCTGTGTGTCTCTCTCTGCCCCTTCTCTGCTCATACTCTGTCTCTCTCTCTGTCTCTCTCTATGTCTCTCTCTCTCTCTCTCTCAAAAATAACCAAACATTTAAAAAAATGTTTAAAAGAAACATCAAGATCCAGAGATCTACCATAATAGAAAATGTGCAGTTCCTTAAGACACTCTCTCCCTACCAGTTGTGTGGAGCACTTCCTTAACCAGACTATATAAAAACTAATTTTTTTTTTTGAGCAGTAGCTCCCCAACTGTGGTCCCAGAATGTCCTTTAAGTAGTATGCAGGCTCTTCCAATTTGAAAAGGAGACATGTGCTCATGTCTAGGGTAGGTTCCCAGCTAGAACAAGCAGAAAAGAAACAGCAACTGTTTACTCTGAAGGTCCTCCCTGCTGGAAGTAGACCCACTGGCACCTGAGGATTCTGGGAAACGGCTGTGACATCAGGGCTCCCACAATCCTTGCGCAGCTGCTGTTTGGTGTTTGTGTGCTTGCTGAATTTTCTGATGAGAGCAAGTGGGTCTCTTGTTTGTGTATGTTCTTAACTGGGGGGAAACACAATCTTTGAAAGTGAGATTAAAAGTTCCTTCATTGGAGCACTGTGCAGCTCAGTCGTTTAAGCCTCCAGCTCTTGATTTTGGTGCAGGTCATGATCTCAGGGGCATGGGATGAAGCCCTGTGTCTGGCTTCATGTTGAGTGTGGAGTCTGCTGGGGATTCTCTCTCTCCCTCTCTCTCCGCCCCTCCTCTACTCTTTCCAAAAAAAAACCCAAAAAAACAAAAAAAATTCCTCCACTGGTTTAAGACAAATCAGTCATGGAGAACATTAATATAAAAATTGTGTAAATAATAAAAAGGAAATATTTTAACACCGTACCGTGAACTGTGTCTACCTCAAGGTGGTGAAATATGGGTGACTTTACTTTCCCATTTAAACTTTTTAATGTACAATAATGAGCATTATTGCACTTTGGTGTTATGCTCATATATATATATATACTTTTTAAACTTTTTTTTTTTGAGAGTGAAGGAGAGAGAGAGTGAGTAGGGAGGGGACTGGAGAGAAGAAGAAAGAGTACCCCAGGCAGACTCCACACTGTCAGTGCAGAGCCCCATGCAGGACTTGAACTAATGAACCATGAGATCATGACCTGAGCTAAAGTTGGATGCTTAACCGGACTGAGCCACCCAGGCGCCCCATTTCTAAAACATTACTCTCAGCTAGAGGTTCCAAAACTAGCAGAACCACACTATACAAAAGAAAAAAATAAAATAAAATCTACAATAGCTTTGTTTTATATACTATGGAATATGCCTCCCCACCACCCTACCAAAATCTCTAATCTTAAGAAAACCATAACTAACCATAGAAAACCATAATTAACAACCATAACATATTTAGAAAATAATTAAGCAATACTTGTAAATGTGCCGGTTACTTCTACTGTAAGCATGGAGGGAAGGGCTTTGCTTGGTCAAGGAAAGAGTCTTAAGGAGGTGATGGGAGCAGAATCTTGTGAGGGAGCACAGGTAGGTTTGCAAAGAGAGGCACAGAGCAAAGCATCTTCAGAAGTGAGAGAAGCAGAAAGGAGACTAGAGGACGTGGGGAATGTCCTAGCCTCACTAGCATGCTAGGGAAAAGTAGTGGAACAGTTCTGGTCTGCACGTGAATGCTGGGACATGAATGGAAACCCAGAACGTGCTGGTGATTTTAGAAGGTACACTTGTTGAGATTCGGATATGGATTGGCCAGAGGCAGAAAGGAAGCAGGCAGGATGAGTCTGCAATTTATGAGGTTTGTGTCCCTGGGTTGTGATAATGGAAAAACAGGAAAAGCTAAAAGGGAAGCCGATTGGGGAAAGGGAGCTCAATAGTGCCATGTTTTGTTGTTGTTTTGTGACGGTCACATGGAAATGTTGGACAGGTCACTGCATATATGAATCTGCAGTTGCAAGGGGGGGGGAGGCTTGCATCTGAAACCTGGGAGCCATTAGAATGCAGACCTATGCTGAAATGGGGAGCTGGGGATCTCGGAGGGAAACAATATAAAGTGGGAAGAGAAGTAGAGGGGACCTAGTGCTTGCCTGGATTAGAATGGGGATCCACTAAAGATGGGAAGGTCATGCATTCACTTAAGCATTCACTGAGCCCAGGCAACAGTTTAGCAGCTGTCCCAGTGGTGTGGGACTACTGTGATCCAGACAGGGATTTAGGACAGTAGCCCTGGTGGAAAATGGAGCGAAAAGTCACAGAATTCTTTAGGGTCACCTCCCAGTCTGAATAATGACAATATGTCAACGCCTAGGCATAAAGGTTTCGATTCAATACCTATATCCACTGGAACATTCAACTTCATGTATTTATGAGTTACCTGAAAAAGAAACAGAATAGTAACCAGTTCCCCCAACCTCTTATCTCCAAGCAGTCTCTAAGTACACTATTATAAAATGAAATATCAGAGAGAAAAAATACATGAAAATACTCGGTTATGTTATATACCATTGACCTCAACAGAGCCTCTCCTTTTCTGAGGATTCTAGGAAACAGCATTTCGGGGGCTTTCGGGGCCTGTAGGCAGGAGTCTTCTCTGCAGTACACATACTTGGACAGGCAGTCTGGGCACAGGGCATGGAAAGAAAAGGATGGTGGACAAGGGCAAGAGGCTGGACACTGATTCCCCTCCTTTCCACCAGGCCCAGGCCAATTCCAGCAAGCCCTTTGCAACCTAGCATGAGTTTGTATGGATAACTACAATGGAAATTTGAGAAAATGGGCTTGTCTGTAAAAACCCGAAGTGCTGGCGAAGTCTTTCAGTATGCCCCATAGTCAAGCTGATTAAACTTAGCATGTCTTGGCTCAAAGTTTGACTGAGTTGGGCCCCTTGGCCTTTACGTTGTATATCTGAATCCTCTTTGAAAAGATTTGGCCTCCCCGTATATATTTAGAGTGCTGGGAGAGCGCCCATCTGCTTTTATGCTTATTTATAACTACACCACCTTCCAGCACTGTGAGGGCCTTTAAAATATAATGACATGACTGATGATGAGTAATTAAGTGAATGGGGTGAATGTTCTTACTCTCGGACAAACGTGTGTGGGAATGCAATTTCCCTTGCAGCCCTGGCCTGGCACTTCTGATTCTAGGAAACATCCAAGCTCCGAGTATCTTGGAAGGCATGTATTAACCACCATCTCTGCTAAGAAGACAAAGTATCCTTTCTGCCTGTCCATTGCTCCCACTATTGCCTGGCCTCGTTGACCTCCAAGTTCATGGTGTGGTGGGGAGACCAGGAGAAAATCCCAAGATTGACAGAAGGGGGTTAAGAATCTTCCTCATATGTCCTGTAAGTCATCTGCCCAAAAAAGGGGTGATGTGTGAAAGCCAAGAGACAGATCTGGAGACACACACACAAGACTTGGTGTCTTCCTTTGAGGGAAAGAGGGTTCCCCTAACTCCAGGGCCTGACTCCAGGGTGGCCAGTGTCTGCCCTATGTGAAGACTGGGGTACGGTGAGGGTGTGTGTCACAGCTCAGCCGCTCCTCCCTAACATGCCAGCCATCTCCCTTTCCAATCTGCCCCTGTTTTCTTTAAGCACTTGGAGTTGATATCCAGAAATGTCTCATGCCCCTCCACAAAGACAGAGCCTCTCCTTCCCGGGCACCATCCCTAGCACCCACTGACCAGGGGGCATCTCACCTCCTTGGTCCTGCTTATGGAATCCTGACCACCCACATGTCAAAGGCAAGAAAGGCAGGACTCCTACCAGCTAACTCCATGTTTCTATTAAAATGCATGGATAGCATACATTTATGCAGTCCCTGGAGTATCTTCACGACATGGATATTTCCTATCTGTTACTACTTGTGTAGAAGGGTCTTCCATCGTGTGTCGAGCTCCTGGCAGAGTCCAAGGACTTTGGAAGGCAGGGCCTGTCCCGCGCCCCCTTCCGGCAGGAGAAGGAAAGCAGGGGCGCGGCCGACCGGCTGACGGGTACATCCCACCCCGCTGGGAGCAGCCAGCCGCCTCATCGCCCTGGGAACGGGAAGGCGAGGGCGGCAGTGGGGTGGGGGTGTTTGCATCTTTGTTCCGACCCAGATGAAGAACATTGAAAATCTAAGACACTGTCACGCTCTGTTTTAAAAGTTAAAATCTTAGTCTTCATTGATTTTCTGGATTAACTCTTCTTTGCTTTATCTATTCCCTCCTCCACCTCCCCCTCTCCCCTAAAATGGACAGCCAGCGGTTCAGGCCGAGTGCGCTCCCTGTTCTGGCCGAGAAGTTTCCTTAATTCGGTCTCCTCGCCCGCCCGTTAAGAAAATTCCCCGTCTCTTGCAAACAGCTCCAAGCAGACAAAATAGGAACCCGAGGACCTATCCTTGTCCTTTCTAATAACGCGAATCCTGAGGATTCCAATAAAGACGCATTTTTCAAATTCGTTCCTCATTTGGAGCTGAGCCTGGGGATACAATAACAGCAAAAATAAGCCTCAACGATCTTGGGAATTAGAGCTCCCTCATTACAAGGTGCAGCAAAGAGGCTGGGACATCCAGGACCTGAGGACTGATTTCTGATCTTCACTTTACTCCTGTATCTGAGAACTGCAGGGCGCAGAACCCTTAAGATTCCGATTGTCCTTGGACTCTTCTGAGAAGTCACTTGTGTGTGTGTTTGATTTGTTCTGATGGGTTTTCTTTATTTTCTTTCATAAAATCTCCTTCACTGTTTGTGCCTTTGTTCCCCTCCCCGCCCTTAAAGTGACTATCCTCCCTATAACCGGCTTCCCAGATATTTATTCAAGAAAAGTGGTTCCAGGACAAGTGAAATGTAGTGATTTTTTGAAGTCTAAAGCTAAAATCGATAGTGCATCATTTTTCTGTACAACTACTTCCTCGAGGATGCCTCACTAAATTAGACGCACCTACTAGTATTCAGACCACAGTGGAGACATCTTGCTCAAAACCTTCTACAGGTGGGAAGCAAACCCGCTGACCCTGAACTCGATGACTGTCCCTCCTCAGATGTCTTGGCAATGCATCTCCGCATTTATTGATTTAATGAGAAACAGCATTTAGAGAATAGAAGGTCGTGGCAGTTTGTTGATACTGTCATTACGGTTTGAGATAGTTTTAATTGAGTATTGTTAGCCTGCTCATGGGGCTATTAGAAATTACAAGATTTAAAATTCTTGTGGATAAACATTGATGCTATTCACATAGACATCCTCTCTGTATTGCTGAAAAGCGAGTTAAAAGCAAGCCGTTGGGGTGGTACTCGGCCCTGCCCCTGCATTAAATTAAAACAATTCGATGCCAAGCACTAAATCCGATTACAATGATGTGCAGTCACTCACAGGTAGTTCTGTAAATGTTTGGATACCAAGTGGACACAGGAAGTTGGCCCCTTATCCAAATATTTCATGGAAATGTCTACTCCAAGAATTCTGTTGGTCGACCTTACGAATTGGCTTGAATAGAGGATGCTGAGCCCCAAGTTTTACTTTTTCTTCTCGGTGGAGTTTTCCCAAGAAACTCTTCTACTCCCTGGAGGTGGGGGAGAAGCAAAACTCAAGCCTTATCCCCTTTTCTATAAACACTACTCCCCCTATTAAAAAAAAATTATGCCTCCTAGCCCTTCTTCTAACTCCATCTCTCAAAGAATAAAAAATAAATGCATAATCTTAGAACTGTTGAAAGCCGGCACCGCCACAGACGGGAGGCAGACGGGGATCGCCTTGCGTGCACAAGCGCGCACAGATCTGCGACATCCCGGTACCTGGAGTCCCCGAGTCCCCGAATCGCCTGCGAAAGAGCAGAGTTCTCCCTGAGGCTAACGGTCAGCTGGAGTGGCGGTCCCTGCTTAAGGAGGGAGCACGGAAACAGGGTATGGGAGAGCAATTGTAAAAGAAACTCATTTTTTAAAATAAAAATCAAATTGACTTCTAGTTGACAATCTATAGACGCCATTTAAAAGTGAAAAAAGATCTCCGAGGTGGAGGCTGGCCGGGAGCGCCATCCAAGACTCGGATCTCAGCTTATCGGAGCCAGTGGAGCAGGAAGGCATCTTTGATTCTGAAGATGCTGGGTTTCCCCCTCCCGCGCCCGCAGGGGAGAGGTTCATATGTTACCTTGTTCGTTTGGAGATGATTTGTCCACTCCTACTGTAAAATCTAAAATGACGCCCATGGGAAGACGAAGGAACTGCTGGGCCCTTTGTGACCCACGGTCTAACCTAAGTATGCAGGGAACCCTAAAGGTCGCCGAAACAGACGGGTGCGTGCCACCTAAGATGTGGCAGAGGCACTTGGGAGTCCGGAAAAGGCTTCCTTAGGTAAATGAACAGTGGAGACACTGGCTCACTGTGTTCTAAAGTCGGAGGGTCTGGAGCCCCAGCCAGTACTGGCAGCCTCGGGCCTCGGACTATCTAGGCCCAGATCCCTGACCTTCACACTCTGGGCTGCCCTTCTTTCCAAGGAGGGTGAGAGTCACCAGACTGTCAAATTTTCCAAAATATTAAGAGAAGAAGGCCATCCGGTGCCCTGCTCCCGCCTGTGAAACAGGGTTTACCACCTCTTCTCTGGACTTGACCTGCGACCACAGGGGTTCCGTGACCTGCCTCAATTCTGGATTTCACTGCCTCTGGTAAAGAGAAAAAATGCCCAGGCTACCCTTAAAATGACATATTTCGTTGGTTCCTCTTTGAGTCAAGATCATTGAGACCCAAATTCAGAGTGCAAGCACGGGCTCCAGGGCCCCAGGGCGGTGCCAGAACAATTTCTGTTACAAATGTTGAAACTCCAGGGCAATTGATATTCTCCTGTGAATTCCAAGGAAGGAGCACCCTAGAGAACATTCCCGCTCCCCTGGGCGTACCTCTGGCCGAGAGGAGACGGCGGAGCTGAACCCGGGGAGTGTAGCGGGCAACTCCTTCGCGCCGCGTTTACACCTCTCCCTTTGTGACAAATCGATTTCCCGCGCCGCTGTTCTGCATTTGCATCCCGCCGAGGCCGGGGCCCAGCTGCGCCCGCCCGGTGCACACTTAGCACCGGCTTGGGACTGTGTGCGTGTGTGCACGCGTGTCTAATTGACTTTCCGTCTACCTTTTTATGACTACATGTGTTTCCAACAAAAGGTCTTATTAGGACAATCTGGTTTCACTAATTTAGGGGTTGGGAACGTGGAAGGCAAGCACTTTTTTTTTTTTTTTAAGAGTTTGCAGAGGTTCAGATTAAGAAATGACAGCGGGATGCACCGTCCTCCTAGGAGCAGGTCTGCCTATTTTTATGACCTGTTCCTCTTTCCTCTGCCTGCCTTCCCCGTTTCACCCGCTTCACACTCCACACTCCCTCATTAGCCACTGGATTCCTAACTGTTAAAGAACCGTATCTTTAAACACTTACAGCATTTGAGCCCAAAAGTCTGAGAAATGTACTGGGCTGGGGAAATTAGCAAAAGGCAAAGGAAATCATTCTACAGAGAGGAAAGTGCCATGAATATCAACCCAGGAGGAAACAAAACTGCGCTGAAGAGTGACAAAGGTCAGCGAGGAAGCTCTCACTTTGGGCAGTACTTAATCCCTCCTTGCTAAGGTTGGCCCAGGTTGTGACTGTATCATTGTAAATGAAACTTGTTTTACTAATTATAGCTGGCAAGAAAATTGAGGAAGAATGCGTTTCTATATCGCTCGGAGAGTTAACCACGTCTTTGACCCATGTGCCATCCCTCTGAAGGAGATTATGGCTTCCACTTTGGGGTAGACTGCAAGGGGCACCCGATTCTTGGTGTGGTTCTCTGTCCCTTTCAGGCGCAGAGCCCAGCTTTAGTTGTCTGCCTGAAGACTCCTCTCTTCTCTGACTCACTGTCTGAGCGTCACTGCCCATTGGGGTCCTGACTCAAGTAGCTCACAACAGCTTCCTGCGAGACCCTGATGGCAGACCCAAGGACTAAGGACAAGGGTCCTCCTGGACACTATCACCCCACTCACCAGACCTTCCTATTCTCATCTCAGAAATGAGTGGGGAGGTTGAGGAAACAGTGCTTCTAAAAGCAACAACTATTTGTTAGAGGAATAGGCCCCAGTCATTTCCAGAAAGCCAGGCTTTGCTCTTGCTAATTTCCCAGCCCCAAGTTTTGGACACTTTGTCCTCATCACCATGCGCGGTCTGCATTTCTGTTACCTCCTTCTGGGAACTGTCTGTCCACCATCCTTCCTCAAACATCCTCTCTTTGGGTGGCATCTGAACCTCAGTTTCCTTTCAAGGTGTTCAAGAACCAAGTGGGCAGGTTCCCGACGTTTTCATCCCTTTCCCCTTCCCTCGGGACACATGGGCCCTAACTTTGCCCACTGCCCTTTTTGTGTCCTCGCTTACCACGCTGCACGCCACGTGCCCAACGCGACCTTGGCCATGCCAGGCCAGGGTCTCACAGGAGCCACCACTGTGTCCCACCTACACCTCAGCTTGAAGGGCGCTTCCCTGGCGGCCTCCACAGCCCAGAGTCGTTCCATTTGCACTAGGAGGCTACCAGGACCCCGAGCTCCCTTCTCCTGGCGTCCTCTCGGCAGCCCTCAGCCCTGTAGTATCCCGCGCCCAGCGAGGCCAGTGCGGGCCCACGGACTTGCTGTGACCACCGGCCTTGGGCCTGCTCTTCATATCCCTCTGCTTGTTACAGGGGTAAAGCAACATTGGCTGGTCTCGCCCGCCCCAACCTGGTCTTTTCACGCGGCAGTTTCTTCATGACCCTGTTTTTGGTTGTGGGTCCAGCCTCCAGTTCTCCGAAAAGCGATAGAAGTTGCGATTAGTAATTTACCAGGGCGAAACACGCTCCACCGCAGAGAGGGCGGAATCAGCCACGCTGGGCAATAGGCACTTGGAGGTTCGTAATACTAGTCTCCCTGTGTTTTGCATACTTACATTTCCCCTAGTAAAACGTTTAAAAAACAATCGCATTATTTCACCGCCGCGTATTTTCTTGGAGCTCAAAGTGTCTATGCAAACAATTAACTCCTGCTGCCAATGCATGCAGCACGAGCAGCCCCCTCCCCTCCACCCCCTCCAGGCACCAATATCTTCAAGAGAGCCTCCGCCTGGGTGCCCAGCCATTCCCTGGGACTTGGGGACACTGGGTCTTCATTCCTCAGAGCTGGCCGTCTTTCTGTAGTACCTGGCTGGGCGACATTTCCAACAGCCCAAACTTCCCGCTGCCCTCTGCTTCTGGTGGATCGACCCCAGTTTGATGTGGGCTGAAAAACACTGAGGGGATCCTAGGCCTGGCCCAAGGAAGCTGGGCGAGGGGCAGGCGGCCTGCCCGAGGAAGGGGTGTCTGTGCCGTCTGCCTCATTGCAGCACTTTGCCCAGGCCTTACTTCCAGCTGTCTCAGGTCCTATTTGCTTTGTCTATTTCCCGAGAGTCTGATATTGGCTTTTTTTGTTTTGTTTTGTTTTGTTTTGTTTTGTTTAAATCATGGAATGCCGGCGTCTACAGGTTCCAAATTTGAAGACAAAATAAATAATGACACGGAAAGCTATTAGCTTCCTTTAAAAACTTCCAGCCAAGTTCAGACCCTTGAAATCTCAAGAAGGAAACACCAAGCCCCTTGTCACCTGGGATGAGCCAGGTGACAGATCTGTTACAGACTCCTTTTTTAAGGCATGGTTAATGAGGCCAACCGAGCTTTCCTTGGGGACACGTATTCAGTAGGGAAGAATGGGGAAGGGAGACCGTAGGAGGGCTTTTCTCGAGTACTCAGGGCCAATAGGGAGAGCTCCGCGACTGTGACACCAGGCTCGGCTTTGGGGCCCGCGCTTCCCCTGCGCATCTCTCCGGTGAGGGATCGTGCGGGGCGGGAGCTGGGGTTTCACCCCTAAAGACACTCCCTTTGAGTCTTCCCGAGGCGCAGGCCTTTCATACAGCCTAGGGTCCCAAACCCAACTGCAGGTGGAGCGCAGCCACAGCCGGGGACGGAGAGCGGCTCGGCCCTCCCGCACGCGGTGTGCCGCCCGGGCAGCGCGAGTGTCGCCGCCGCGCGCCGTGCCCTGCTCCTTCTCTGCCCTGCCTGCCTCCGAACCGGCGCTCGGGACCCTCGAGGGGCCCTCCCGACTCCGCTTAGCACCTTTAACCCGCCGTCTTCCTGCACAGGGCAGGCTCCCCGTCTTTACAGCCTGCGGGGACCCTTTCCCAGCCAGCCAGGTTGCCCCGCCTTGCAGTGCTCGCCCGGTACCGAGCGGCGGCATCGGCGGCTTCAGCGACAGTCCGCAGCGGGCAGAGGCCCGGACCCTGACCTCCGGGTCTGTCCCTGCGGCGCCCGAGCGGGCTACGCCCTCGGCAGAGCCCTCCTTTCTCCATCCTTTCCTCCCCGTCTGTGAACCGGCCCTTCCTCCGGCCACTGCCACCTCCGGTCCTCGCCCCCGACTTTCTAACCTCCACCCCCCCACCCCCGCCCCCGCGCCAGCCCCGGCCCCGGCGAGCCGGCTGCAGGCGCCCGGCCGGGACCCCCAGCCCTCCCTGTCCCCGACACACACTCCCGCGGGCCTGAGCCCCTCACTCACTGTCCTGTTGTGGGGTGTCGCTGCCACTGGTGAGTCCAGGCGACTCCAGTAGGCTCCGGCCGGCCTCGCCCACGCTCTCGTCCGCCTGCGCCGCCACCATGTCCCCGGCTTCCTCCAGGTCTAGCAGGTGACTGACGGAGAAGTTCTTTTTCGCCTGCAGGGTGTCGAGGTTGCCCGGGCTGTCCAAGCGGCCGCCCAGCGCAGGTTGCCGCTCCAGAACGTGCCCGTAGCTGGAGGTCATGGTCTCCCCCTCCGATCCCACCCACCCCCCTCTTCCCGCTCGAATCAACACCAAACGCTGTGGGCGCGAGGGGGGAGAGGAGCCGAGTGGGGAAGAGAGAGGGGGGAGTGGAGAGAGAGAGAGGGAGAGAGAGAGAGAGAGAGAGGGAGAGAAAGAAGGAGGGGAAAGACAAAAAAAAATTGAAAAGAGGGCGGGGGACCCCCTTCTGCACAGCAGAGCGTTCTGCACCAACAGCCTTCGACAGCCTCGGGTTGCTTTCCTGAGGCCAAGTCCAGCGCGGTCCAAGGAGATAATCCACACCAAAAAATAAAATTAAAAAGTCACCCTGTGTTCAAGTCAGGAGAAAAAAAATTCCTTCCAGCTCTCCAAAAGCGTCCACACGCACACACTAAAAATAATAATAAGGGGGAGAAAGGAAAGGGGAGGCCAGCAGGGCGGGGGAGTTAGGCAAACAGAAGAAGAGAGAAGAATCAAAGTGTTTTTTTTTTTCAAGGTTAAAAAAGTTATTCCCAGGCAAGAGTTCAAGCACCAACAGAAGAAGGCTTGTTCCAGCTTTAAAACATCTTCAAGAAAACGTGTTCCCCCTCTCTGCACTCCTGTGGATTCTCAGGAGTGACTAAAGTTTCAGGAGGAGAGGGTGATGTCTTGCAGATGTATTGGAGAGCAGGATTCTCACTTTACTTTTCGTAAGAAGAAAAAAAAAAGGCTTCAAGAGTCCGAAGGAGGGTGGTGGTGGGTTTCCCCCTTTTCCCTTCTCTCTCTCCCCCTCTTCTTGCTGAGCTCCTTTTTCCTTCTCAGTTGGATCAAGAAGTACTCTGGCACTTCAAAAGGCACAAACTGGCATGCAGAGGAGGCTTTGTAGGGATACAAGAAAATTGGAGACCCCTGGGAGGGCAGATCTCGACTTAATAGGAGTCTGTAATTACGTGGCAAAGCCTTTGTGCAGTGCCTGACGTTTTACAGACCCCCTTTCTCCATCACAATCTCCTTCTTCCTCCTTTCGCTCAGACCAAAAAGCAGTCTGATTAAGAAAACCCCCTTTGCCAACATCTAAGCAAGAGAGAAAGAGAGAGGGAGGGAGCCAGAGAGGGAGGAGGGAGCGAAAAGGGAGGGAAGAGAAAGCGAGAGAGCCCCCTTGGATTTTTTAAGTAAAGGTCTAATTATCATTCCCCTGCAATAGTATCACGGGGAGAAAAGACAAACTGAAATCCACAGTCACTTCAAACGGGCTGATTATTTTGCTTGGGCATTAACTCCTCCAGATTTGTTTAAGATCCTGTTGGAAAATCTCATTTGCATGTTTTGATAACAGCTGCGGGGAAACTTGTTGGAAAAAATCCACAACTATCTCAATCAAATTCTCTCTCTCTCTCTCTCTCTCTCTCTCTCTCTCTCTCTCTCTCTCCCTCCCTCCCTCCCTCCCTCTCTCTCTCTCTCTCTCTCTGCCTTTTTTTTTTAAAGCGTTTCCTGCAGTTCTAACAGTTTTTGGGAGTGGGGGTGGGGAGTGTCTGAGAGAAAATGAAGGAGAGAGCAAGCAAATTCAAGCTACGTTTGGCTCCGTAGAGACAGTCTCTTAAATAATGTAATAAAATAACAGGAGCGATAATAATGGGAGGCTCTCCCACGCCTGTTCCGCGAACCAAAGGCAGGTTAGGGGAGATCTAGAAGGCGCCGAATCGGCTCGAGTCTCGCGCGGCGAGGAATCCCGGGCCAGGGCAGTAGGAAATTTACATATTTATTTAGCTGGAGGAAAGGACTCGCCGAGTGTAGCAAAATTGCTCCCTCCTCCCCCCCACCCTGGCCAATTTCGTAACCTCTTTGGTGCGGCCAAGGTCGCTTCCCCAGGCGACGACGCTAAGCCGGGAGGGTAGCGTTGCCCAGATGCGCGGAAGGCAGGGGCGCTCCTGGAGCGGGCGACGGGGCCAGGCTCCCGCGTACTTCAGGGTCCGGCCCGGGTGCCAGGGCGGGCGGGGGAGGGGGTAAGAGGAAGGACGGGGAGGGACAGAGGAACCCCCAAGTCTACGGATAATGCTCTGCGGTCCGTCTGCTGAGCCCTAACTTGACAAGGAACAGAGAAGTGCTGAGGGATTTTTTCATGACCTGTTGGAATTTGGTAACAGTTTTAATAGTCTCATTAGAAATGAGTTACTATATGACGAGTAAGTAAAATATTAAGTGCTTATTTGTGGCATTTTATGTTCACACACACACACACACACACACACACACACACACACTTTCCCACTGCCTTGATTACTAGACTCACCCCACCCCTCGCTTTTTTTCCCTCCTCCTATAGCCGAGAGGCTCAACTGGAGAGAAAGAAGGGTCCGAGTGTGTGTAAATGCTTTCTGGGCTCCAAAAGGCCATAGTTAGCCCAGAACTCCCAGCCCTGATCTGGGAAAAGAACATTTGATGCCATCAAAGGGCTGCAGATTGAAACCAGATGTGCTCGCCTCGGTTCTTTCCATGCATTTAATTAAGGAGCCGGGATGGAGGAGACTTTTTCATCATTAGTCCACCCACTGCCCCCTCCTATTTCCCCCCCCCCCCCCCCCCCCCCCCCCCCCCCCCCCCGGCCCGTGCGCACCCCCGACCGGGAGCCCAGAGCCCAGCCAGCGCCGCACGGTGCGCAGCGCCCGTCGCTGCGTCTCCCCAGCGGTCGGGGCTCTAAGCAGCAAACATCTGTCGGCGTCTGGGCCGGTGCGAGCGGCGCGGCGGGGCTAT
>NC_043702.1:120313682-120419516 GCF_006229205.1 Suricata suricatta | reverse complement strand
GAGGTGGCCGCGCCCCCGGGGGGCCCGCACCCGGGGCGAGCGCCTCGCCGGCCGCCTTCCGCGGGGATTTCCAGCACCGCAGCCTTCGGGAGCCCGAGCCGAGCGCCGCACGCGGCGGGCCACCCGCTCGTTCGAATGGACGCGACTTAATCGCGCAGAGGTGTTGCCCCAGATGTCCTGCTGGATGAGCTTAGGGGGAAAGGCCGAGGGGCCGGCTCGCTCTTCCTGCACGCGGAGCGCCGGGCACTGCTGGGTTGGTCCCCGCAGCCGGGGCAGCCTCCCCCGATCTCCGCAAGCCTGCTCGGACCTGGAACGGGCGTCGGCCTCTGCCTCCTTCTTTAGCCTCATTTACAGTTGAATTTCACGTTTCTTTCCGTCCTGACACTGACCGAGCTGCCCTTTGTGACAAAGGGCTGGGTAGGAGGCCGTTCGGCTTCTGACAGCCCCCGGAACCGTGCTGCGTGCCCTGGAGGCCCAGCGATCTGTCAGTCGAGGAAGATCGCGCTCCCGAGAAAGCTGCCTAGTCCCTGGTATGCGGCCAGGCGGTCTGGTTAGTGACCGAGAGGGAGCGACGGGGGAGATCAGGGATGGGCCTTGGAAACAGTCGGAAGTCTCCACTTCTCCCCCATGTTCTCGGGAGGGATCAGGCACTCCCTTAACATCATCCACTTGTCATTCGTGTAATAATATCAACCAGTCCTACCACTACCAACTAGGATGCTAACGGTTTCCACAAACACATCAGACACATTTGCTTAACATTTGTTGGCTAAATATGTGTATGTGTATATATGTTATATTGTATAGAAATTTCTATGCAAAACATTTCCCTCAAACGTCTCGGGAACTGAGAGCTCAAAATACCGCCGCCTACTTGGGGCTCGCTCGTTGCTGGCCAAGCGGCCCATGCGCTGGCCCTGGAGGCCCGAGCCTGGGAGACATGCTCCCGCAATTGGGATGGCCTTTGGGGAGGGAGGAGCAGGCAGGATCCAGAAACTGGAACTTAGGAAAGGGAGATGCCAGTGTTGGGACAGGATCTCAAGGCAGACAGCAGGGTCCCCCTCTCGCAGACCTGGGAGAGCTTTTTCTGGAATCCTGGGGAGGCCACGGGACTGCGAAAGGCTGGCAGGGATCTTAGCCCTCCGGAAGCAGCTCCTGCCCAGGGCATCCCGTAGGCCGCCACTGCAGGGGTCAAGCCCCACAGACCCCAACCTGGCCCCACATCACCACCGGGAGGGTGGGCTGGTGGAACTCCCTGGCAGGATCCCCAAGAAAGCAAATCACCAAGGCACAGACCCTGGAGACTGGATTTTTTTTTTAACTTGTTAGGCCTTTTTAGTTTTTTCCTCCTCCCCTCACCCCGGTTTTTTTCTATTAACAATTACTGGCGGATTGGAGCCACATCCTGATTATGTTTACACACATTTGTAATTTGCTGAGATTCTGGATTTGCTGGATTGTAATTAAAAGCCATCGGGATAATCCTACAGGGAGATTCAAGACGGACTGGAGAGCGCAGTTTGCCCAGGAAAATGGTGAAAAGCATGGGTTCCTGCCACCAGCTGGCCAGGCCGGAGAAGGCTCTCAGGGACCCTCAGAGCCAGCGCCACAAGGTCGTTTATTTCAGGCACGCAGAGGTGGGTAAGAGAGCGCCTTTCCAGAGTGCCCAAGGTGGCAGCCTGGCCTCTCCTTGCTGTCCAGGCGCTAGGCCTTGCTCACTAGAGGAGTGGAGGAAGGGGAAAACTGGTGGATCAAAGTTCTCTGGGCTCATATTGCAGGAACCAGGAGGGCCAGGCACCTCTAGAATTCAAGAAGGAGCATCTGGCAGAAAGATGTCAGGGGAAGGGAAGCTGCGGCTGAGAGCACATGCTCCCCTCAGCGAGCAGGCGGCAGGCCTGGCCTGGGAACTCAGAAGGTCCCAGAGAACGTTGTGGCCTGTTTAGTTCCTTAATCACTACTTTGCTTTCCCCCTGTGTGATTTCCTTTTGGGAAGAGTTGGAAGGAGAGCATTTCAAGCTCACAGTCTCTGAACATGTGTAGATCTTCCCTTGGCTTTCACTTTGACTTCCATCCATCCATCAATATTTATTAAAAATCTGAAGCTCTGGGTGATGTCACCAAACAGAACCCTCTTCCAGCATCTGAACGTGCCTTTGCAACCCTTCTTTCTGCCCTGCTCTTTTTGAAAAATAACTCCTGTCACTGGATTCCTCCACAAGCAAGTGGAGGCAAAGCTGGGACTAGGAAGGAAATTTGACAAGAGATCAGACCAAGGTAGGAAGGCGGTTTGGTTTCCAGCCATGTGCCCTTGGGTGGTCCTATTCATAGTTAGGTTTGGTACTGATTACTGTCCAGGGCTTCCTGGATGCTGCCTCATCTGGCTAGCAGAATGTCCCCCACCCTAAGCATTTTCCCCTCTGAGGTGGAAACCAGGGGTTGCACTCATAAACTGACATGATAATCACATGTGACAGGTCACAGGTTCTACGACACATAAATGAGACAATACCACTCTCATGCAGATAATATGCTTTGGGGATAGAAATGTATTCCTGCTTGTGGTTGACAATCTACTACATATTCATTAGTGATGAAACAAGAGAGGAGAGTGAAATGCAAGACAGATTCTACAGTGTGGCCATATTTTAATGTTTCTGAGAAGGAGGGTCTCTGTCGGATTTGAAAGAAACTCTCCTTCACCCGCCCTATTCTGGTTCTTATAGCTGTAAGTGGCAGAGAGAGTTAGGAACATCCCACACGTGGTTGAATTCCCTCTACCCCCATCTACCTCCATCCAATAGCCCTATTGAGTTATTTTGAATTTTTGTAAGAATGAAAGAAATTAGGACTAAAAACACATTTCCAAGGAGTACGCTGGTAACGCATCCATCCTATTCCAAGCTGGGAAGCCCAACATATTCACTGGGGCCATTTCCCTGGGACTGTCTGATCCTCAAACCACTGGACACTAACTTTGCATACACCACTGGGCCAACTTCAGCTAATCTGTAATCTGTAATCACATTGGCAAATGCCATGAATAGTCTCAGACCTCAGTTTGTTAAGTGCCTCAGCTGTGGCTGACAGTGCTGAACACTCTTTTTGAAATTTCTTCTCCTGGCCCTCTGTTTCTCTGAGCACTTCTTCTTGGTCTTCCTTTTCTTCAGCTTACTCTCTAACTATGGATATTCTCCGGAGTCCTGCCTGTCATCCTCACGGTCCTTTCCATTAAACAAGTTGTTTGTTAGTATAAGATCTCATTGATTTTCATGCGCTAACTGCCATTTGTATGTTAGTGAGTCCAATATCTAAATCTCAAGCTTTCTCACCTACTGACTGTTACCTAGGGCAAACTGAGCAAGTTATTAATTCTCTCTGCCTCAGTTTACTCATCTTTCCAATAGGGCTAATCAGGGCCCCTACTGGCCTATATCTGCAAGCATTAAATGAGAATGTATGCAAGCCGTGTAACGCAGTGCTTAGCATACAGTCAGCCTTGAAAGAAAAAATTGCGGTCTTCTTGCTGATATTCATTCATTCATTCATTCATTCATTCAGGAACCTTAAATTCAACATGTCCCAAACTAAACTCACCTAATCTCTCCATGCTTCTCCTCTTTCCCCAGTAGGAAACCGAGGAGTTACCCCAAATTCCTGCCTCTTTGACACCAACTCTGTCTTATCCAGGCAATCACTAAGGTTGGCCTATTTTATCTAGCTGGCATCAAATCTGTCACTGAAGGGTCACTAAGTGATTGTTGCATTGGTACTGAAGATTAAGTCTTACTGGAGCGAATGAACAGGCGACATCACATGCAAATTATATTATAGAATGTTCACATTATATAAATCATAATAATTTGTTAGGATGCCTTGCCAAATGCCCTCAGAGGAAATATGAATGCGCAGGCAGGTACAATACCTTCTTTTTCCTGAGGAACTCAAGCCTTTCTCACCCGGAAAATTCAGATGGACCACACATGGCTGTTGGGAGGAGTAAGAAAACAAAAGCGAAGTGCCTTACCATAGTCCTTATTTGCCAAACGTGAATTTCCTTCCTCTGCTCTTTCTCTTAGGCTCAGATGGCCGGGCTTCAGGTAGCTCTGGGCACCACTGAGAAACAGGAGGCTAAATTCCTGTGATCTTCCTATTTTAGAAAAATCCTTTAAGGACAGGCGTAGGCATGTGACTAAGACGCTGAAAACCAGGAAGGGTTCTAGGCAAGCAGCACACACAAACGCCAGGGAAGCCATTGCTGACCCTCCATTCCTGCGCCAGGATAGGCAAAGCCTGCTGGTTTTTTCTATCACACTCTGAGAATTCGAGAACCTGCATGCTCACTGGATTCTTGGCCCTGCACGAGACATCTGAGCTGAGTGCCCAGGCTGGATGGCTGCCTCTGCGGGCGCCCCGACTTTTGAGCCCTGGAGCTCTGTTTCCAAGCCAAGCAAAAGTGGGGTGGACTGACTCTTACAGGATAGGTACAAAATGCCTTGGGCCCGGCTACATTTGGCTGATTTGCAACCCATAAGGCCCTTCAGCTGACTCTGGTGCTTATTTATAGCATACCCAGTGGGTGTGCCGCTTTGGATAACCTTCTGTGGCTTGCTGCTTTCATAAATCTGGAGCCAGGCATGGCCCATTCTCCACCTGCTTTCTTCTCTGGAGCCCTTGCACAAACCCCTACTTCCAGAGGAGGCTCCCTCTTCTCCTCTCCCATAGTTCCCTTTTCCTCTGACACTTGCTCATAGGTAAACAAGCTAGCTGTGTCTCCTATTGGCCAATTACACTTGTTAGGTTAGGTGTATATATATTATTCTATTTTTCTATTTTTTAAAAAAATCATGTGAAACCCACCCAGATCTGCCTTATCTGTTTGCCACAGCAAACAATAGCGACAAATTTCAGCAGTATTTTTTTTCCGGCTCACCTTGAAAAGGTGATAGCATGTATGTGAGGAACTTAGTATAAAAGATATGACTGTAGAAAAGACCAGTTGTAGTTATCAATGCCTCTAGTTGTCACATTTTCCTGCCATTCTTTTCTCGCTTTTCATCACTACAGAAGAAGGAAGAATTGGTATAGTGGGGTTTATGGATTTTTAAATTTTCAAGTTTGAAATCATGTATTATTTCAACACTTTGCAGCTCAGGACCTATTAACATAAACACCTGAAGCCACTATTCACTTCTCTTATACAATAAGTACCTTTGCTTCTTGCTTCTCAGGAAACTGGTGTCCAGCTTTATATTTAAAACACCAGAACCATCCCTCCCAACAAGCATGTTTAAAAACAAAAGCAAGCAAACAAACAAAAACACTTTCTTTTGCCAACTCATATTTTGATCCTTTCCTCTTTATGGAATTTTTCGTGTGAGTATCTTCTGCTCCTTTAAGCCACAAGTCTGAATCGTTTCCTTCAAAATTTGAAGGGTGTGGTTTCTTGAGCTCTCTAATTTGTCAGGTATCTTAGTTTCTCCATTAAAAATTATTGAAGAGGATCTCAGGTATCCAATTTTATGTTATTCTTGGACCAAATGACCATTAATCTTTAACCGTTACCAGACAGGCTATTTTGAGCCTGGCAGGACAGAGAGTAGAGCTGTAGAGGCTGTGGAAGTATGTTCCTTGGTTCTGTCTCTTAAAAATTTCGAGCAAGTTTCTTTGTCTGAGCTTCAGCATTTCAAAGAACTGCTGAAAAAATGCGAGGTGGCACAGGTAAGGATCCATCAGAGTGCCTGGCAAATAGAAAATACTCAGTAACAGTTCAGAATGTCCACTTTGGGCTGTGAGATGGTGGTGGTAGCAGACCAACACTGCTCTCTCTGAGGGCACCTGGGAAAGTCGGAACAACTTACATTGTCCTCACCCTAAATATCAGAGGGCTTTTAAGGCAACCAGGACTCAAATAATCATGTCCCAGAGAAGGATGCTTTCTGGGGTAAACCAAACTTTATCCATTCCCTCTTTATTCTTGGGGTCTCTGACACATTTTGGCACAGAGTAAAGACCAGAAGGAAGTACCTGAGTCCAGGCAGAGCTTTATGAATTGTAGGACCCCGAAGGAAGATACCTGTGGGTCTGGGATTGCTGAGATTTCATAAAAGAGGGAGACTGAGACAAATGAGACCAATATTCACAATGGTCCCCCCCCCCCCCCCGAGGTATTTGCCAATTAAGCTGCACAAGACAAAAGGCTAAGAAGCATTGCATAGTGTGGATAAAAACCAGATCAGAGATTTCGGCAACCTGACAAGGGCCAAGAAGACCAAAACTGAAGTTCATGGCATACGAAGGAGAATCCACTAGAAACACTTCAGGGTCTCTATTAGGAGATCTAGATAATTATATCCTAAGAAAGAAAACAAATTGGGTATAGGCTGGATCTTACCAACATTGACTTCAGTCCCAAAATGAATTGAGTTGATTTGCCTCTCTGTTGTCTTTGAAGATAGGTCGGATCCCCTATGAAGGAATATGACATCCAGAATAACTATAATTTTCATACAAAATGTCCAGCATTGATTCTAAAACAAACAAAACTAGACATATTAAGAGACATGACCGAGAGAAACAATATACACAGAAGAAGTAGGTGGCCCAGATATTAGGGAAAGCAGACATGTACTTAAAAAATTAACAGTTAAAGGGCACCTGGATAGCTCAGTAGTTAAGTGCCTGACTCTTGATTTCAACTCGGGTCCCATCTCACAGTCGTGGGATGAGCCCTGCATTGGGCTTTGTGCTGAGCATGGAGTCTGCTTAAGATTCTCTCTGCCCCTCTCTGCTGCTAGCGCACACTCTCTCAAAATAAATAAATGAAAACATTGAAAAAGGAAATCTTGAAAATAAAAATATAATAATTATATTTAATAATTAATATAACCAAAGTAACATATGATAAGATGAGAATTTCACCATTGGAATTGTAAAAACTAAATAGAATTTCTAGGACTGAGAAATATGACTGAACTTGAAAGCCCAGTAAATAAGTTTAACTGGATATTTGACACAGCTCCAAAGAGAATTAATGAGCTGAAAAATAGACTAGAAGAAAATATCCAGACTGAGGCATGGAGGAAGATAAATATTGGGAAGCAGAGAGGGTTCTGGGAGACTGGAGGAGTAAGAAACGCCGGGAGCTGTCTCCCCATCTAGGCAACAATTGCACTGGCAGAATCTGTCTAATATAATTAATTTAAAACTCCAGAGTCTATTAAAGGCTGGAAACTTCCAGGGATAAGTCTTGGATGTAAGTTGGGGTTAATTTCAGTCAGTTTCTCAGCCCCTTGGCAGGAAGCTGTGCACATGTTCCTAGAGCAGCTACACACAGTTTATTGGACCCTGTCCTCCAATATCGGGGATCTGTGCTCTAATTGCTAGTTTCGGCTTCTGATCACAGAGGTGCAGACAAAGAGGGTGGGCGACAATTATTGTTTCATTCCTCTCATTGTTGCAAGCCCCTCCCCTCAAGCTAAAATAGTTTCTTGTGGTTTAAAGTGGCCAGTGTCCTTTTTCCCCCTTCATTTTTCTTTTTCCCCATTGGGAGATAGACAGTTTTTAAAGATTAGGACATTTGAAAGCAACTGCATATGTGGGGGAAATTGGAAAGCGACCATACATGCCCAAGGAAAGGTGTGAGGAAAGACCCAAGAAGATCCTGAGCTTGCATCTCAGGCTGATCCTTGGACTAGAGACAGCCTGCAACAATAAAAAGCAAGAAACAAAAACAATAATTGAAACCTTGGGAAAGGGGAAAAATCTGATTTCCAGAATTACCACATTATTAGATTTGAATGTCCAGTTTTCAACAAAAAGTCACAAGGCATACAAAGAAACAAGAAAGTAAGGCCTGTTTAAAGTAAAATAAATAAATAAATAAACACAAAATGTTCCTGGAAAAGATTTGATAGAAGATCCACTAGAAAAAGTATTAAAATCATAATTCCCTTAAAGATGTTCAAAGAACTACAAGAAGATGTAGAGAAAATTAAAAAAATAATATATGAGCACATTGGAAACACTAATAAAGAGGTAGAAAGCATAAAAATGTGCAAAATAGAAATTCTGGAGCTGAAAAGTATAATAACTAAAATGAAAAATTAACTAGAGGAATTCAAAAGCAGATTTGAGCCAGCAAATCTGAAAGTAAGAAGGTGAAAATTATCAAATGTGAACAAAGAAAAAATATAGAAGAAAAGTGAATACAGCCTAAGTGGCCTGTGGGGCACTGTCAAGCAGGCCATTTATAGGTTATCCAAGTTCTAGTAGAAGAGAAAGCGGCAGAGAGAATATCTGAAGAAATAATGGCTGAAGGCTTTTCAAATTTGAGGAAAGACATGAATATAAACAGCTAAGAAGTTCAACACTGTCCAAGTAAGATGAACTCAAAGACATTCACTCCAGGACACATTATAATCAAACTGTCTTAATTTTTTTTAACATTTATTTATTTTAGACAGAGAGAGACAGAGCATGGTAGGGGAGGAGCAGAGAGAGAGGGAGACACAGTCTCTGAGCTGTCGCATAGAGCCCAACCCAGGGTTCAAACTCACTGACTGATCTGAGCTGAAGTCAGACGCCTGACCGACTGAGCCACCCAGGTGCTCCTATCAAACTTTCAAAAGCCAGTGATAAAGATCAACTTGAAGCAGCACAAGAGAAGCAACTCCTCACATGCAAGGATACTCACTATCATGATCGGCAGATTTTTTCATCGGAAACTTTAGAGGTCAGAATCCAGTGGGTCAATATATACAAAGTATTTATAGGAAAAAAAAAAAAACAACCCTGCCAACCATGGATCCTATATCTAGTAAAAATGTCTTTCAAAAGTGAGGGAGAAATTAAGACATTTCCAGGAGAGTAAAAGCTGAGGGGGTTCATTACAAGTAGAGCTGCTTTACAAGGAATGCTCACAGGAATCCTGCAAGGTGAAATCAAAGGAAAAAAGACAACAAATTGAAGCCATTTGAAGAAGTTCATTTATGAAGTTAAATGAAAGCTAGTGTTACTGTGACAACCGTTTTCAATTTCACTGTTTCTCTTCTGCATTAAGAGACTAATGTCTTTTCTTAAAAAATTATTGTCCAGGGACGCCTAGGTGGCTCAGTCAGTTAAGCATCTGACTCCTGATTTCAGCTCAGGTCACGATCTCATGGTTCATGGGTTTGAGCCCCACATCAGGCTCCATGCTGACAGTGTAGAGCTGCTTGGGACTCTCTCTCTCTCTCTCTCTCTCTCTCTCTCTCTGTCTCCCCCCCAAAATAAATAAATAAACTTAAAAAATTATTGTCTAAAAGTATCACTGTAGCTTTGGTTTGTAACTCTTCATATTGTTTTATATATACTTTAGGAGACTAATGCATTCAAAAGAATTATTTGTTTAGGCTTTGGGGCTCACAATGTAAACAATATAATTTTGTGACATCCACAACTGGGAGAGGTAGTGACAGAGCTGTAAAGAGCAGTTTGTGTATGTTACTGAAGTAAGGCTGGTATAAATTTAGATTAGAGTGCTGTAACGTTAGGATGTTAAATGTGACCCCCATGGTCACCACAAAGAAAATAGTTACAAAATATATACAAAAGGAAACGAGAAATACATTTAAATGTTTTATTATTTTAAAAATCGACTAAACACAAAAGAAGGTAGTAATGCAAGAAATGAGGGACAAAAAAAGCTGTAGGGCCTATAGAAAACTAATTGCAAAATGACAGAAGAAAGTCCTTCCTTATCAGTAAATGGATTAAACTCTCCAATCAAACAAAAGAGATATTGGCAAAAAGGATAAAATGTATGATCCAATTATATGCTGTATACAAGAGAATTTTTTCTTTTATTTGAGAGAGAGCATGTGAATGGTGCAGAGGGGCACAGAGAGAGAATCTTGAGCAGGCTTCATGCTCAGCGTGAAGCCTGATTTGGGGCTCAATTCCATGACTCTGGGATCATGATCTGAGCAGAAATCAAGAGTCGGACACTCAACTGAGCCACTCAGGCACCCCACAAGAGACTCACTTTAAATCTAAAGACACAAACAGACAGAAAGTGAGAGAATGGAAAAAGATACTTTAGTAAATAGTAAACAAAAGAGAGCAAAAGTGGCTAGAGGAATATAAGACAAAATGGACCATATCAACATAGTTGAAAAGAGATCAAAAAAACATTATGTATTAATAAAAGTTTTAATACAGCAAGAATAGGTAACAATTATAACACTATGGACCTGATGACAGATCTGCAAAATATAGGATGCAACTGAGAGAATTAAGGGGAAAAATAGCTCTACAATAATAAGAGATTTTAATACTGAACTCCCGGTAGATGGAACAAGCAGACAGATGATAAGGAAACAACTTAAGTCTCAATAGAGCTGAAAAGACAGATATATGAATCATTTACTCCAACACAACAGGATGAAATTAGAATTCAACAAAAGAAGTAAAACTAGAAAATTGACAAATTAAAAAACACATTTAAATTTTTTTTTTTAATGTTTACTTACTTTTTGAGACAGAGAGAGAGACAGGGACACAAGCAGGGGAGGGGAGAGCCAGAGGGAGACACAGAATCCAAAGCAGGCTCCAGGCTCTGAGCTGTCAGCACAGGGCCTGACGCGGGGCTTGAACTCACCGATCATGAGATCATGAACTCAGCTGAAGTCAGACACTTAACCAATTGAGCCACCCAGGTTCCCCTAAAATATGCACTCTTAAACAAGCATTACTATTTGCAACAGACTCAAACTGCAAATAACCCAAATATTCAACAGTGTTATCAATAATTAGTGTTAGGTTTATATACTCGACTATCACCTGATATCACATGCATCAATACGAAGGAGTCTCACAGAGATAAGGTTGATTTTAAAAATGCCAGGACCAAAGAGCAGATTTTGTTTGTTTATCTTTTTAAAAAATTGCTTCCTGGGGCACCTTGGTGGCCCAGTCAGTTAAGCATCTGATTTTGGCTCAGGTCATGATCTCCCGGTTCATGAGTTCAAGCCCCGCATCGAGCTCTGTGCTGACAGCTAGCTCAGAGCCTGGAGTCTGTCTTCGGATCCTGTGACTCCCTCTCTCTCTGCAAAAAGTTGCTTCCCTTCATAGTCCGTTTCCCAAGCTGAAAACATCCCTTATTACATTTCTTATATAAACTATAATTCTGGCAAAAAATTAGAGGCCCAGGGCTTGTCATTTATCTGCTATTTGTCTTCCACAGAGACTTTCTCTAAGGTGAGTAGAAACATGTAAAAAAAAAAAACACTTAAAACAGAATATTACTTAGTCTAACAAGCATCAAATATTTCTCAAATTGCCTTCTGATATTAAGCAGGATCTTAACTATATTTTTGTGTATTTAATTAAGTGATATACTAAGTATATAACATTGGAAACACATACATGAAATATACTGGCCATGAGATTTTCTCCAGCTACACAGTTATTTGCATTAACCTCGACGTTGTAACTTTGGACCTGTAACAATAGTAATAATCGCAATCATTAGATGAGAATTTACTATGTGCCAAATACTGTGCTAAATATTTTATCTCCATAACTTCATTTAATCCTCACAATCATCCCATAAAGTAGGTTTGACCATCCTTTCTGCTAAGGTTAAATGGTCTTTCCAGTACAGGAGAGGTCACTCAGCCATGATTAGAATCTGGTTGACTTTGACCATGATCAGGCATATGCTGGTAACTCCCTTGATAAATGGGGCTCCATGCTGGTGTGTGCAACAGTGGTTTAAAGGAGTGTCAATTTTATTGTCTAAAACTGTAAATGTAAGATTTAGTACAAATTTAGCTTCAAGAGTACCTATTTCCCTTCCGTTGGCCTCTAATTTACTCTCACTTAACCCTCGTGAGATACCATAGCAGTAACAAAAAAACTAGAAATATCATGAGAAAGAAGTTCTCAGTCCATTTGCTTATCTCATGAAAGGGTCCCTATCATTACCATCAAGAATTTTGGACCCTGTCTTTGCTTTCTTCTTCTGGGAATGGAGTAAAGAGAAAAGTTGTACAGTAGCATTCAGAATCACAAAAGGTATGCTTAGATATTATATAAATCAAAAGATATTTGTACTTTTTTACCTTTTTACTCAGCTCTTGCTTGAAAGGTTCCAATCTTTTGTCTCTAACGAAAGATTCCTTTACCATGTCACATTGGGAAGAGTATTGTCATACGCATGTTCCTCCAGGGCTCAGACTTCTGTTCTTAGATCATAGGAAGGACTTGTTATCATTACCTTGGACTGTGTTGGTGAAATATGTTCTCTCTGAAGATAACAGTCTCATTGAAAAATGAACCTGCACTTCTATAGGTTGAAGAAGAATTTCAGCTCCTGCACCCTGCTGTAGCAAGAGTACTAATAAAAACCTTGAACCCATTACTCATGTATGAGAACAAAGAGAGCTTTATTGAAGATCAAATAAAAAGTATAAATAGACAGTCAGGCAGCACATTAAGTGAAGATTCCCGCATTCTTCCTCACTCATATTGCTTTTAATGGCATTTGAGATTAAAGGTTCAATAGAATTCAACACAGTGACCCTTGCAAGGCTTGATTTTTCTATATTTGCAGAGTCTAACTATTCTCCTCTTCACCCAGAACTGACCTTCACTTCTCAACAAGATGTCTGTCTTCATTGTGCCTTTCATGCCTGTCTATCTCAATCCTCACCAACAAAATAGATACTTTTGAAACAGTTTCTCAGGCCTTTCTACATTGAATACTCATTCATTCACTCACTCGCTCAACATGCATTGAGTGCCTACTAACCCTGAGGATTAAAATAAACAGATAAAGAAAAAATATGGTCTGCTTACAATGTGCTCACTGTCTAAGAGAAGATATAAACAAACTAATAGAAAATTATTTGTATTGCAAAGTTAATGATTGAACACTATATTATTCTCTTCCTTCCTTCCTTCCTTCCTTCCTTCCTTCCTTCCTTCCTTCCTTCCTTTCTTTCAGAGAGAGAATGAGTGGGGAGGGGCAGAAGTCAAGGGCAGGAGAGAGAATCTTAAGCAGGTTCCACGCCCAGCACAGAGCCCAATGCAGGACTTGATCCTACAACCATGGGATCATGACCTGAGCCAAAATCAAGAGTTGGACTCTTAACCGACTGACCCACCCAGTCACCCCTGAACACTATAGTTTTCAAATGAAAAAGTAATTTTATTTGATTTATAAAATCAATCTATTTCCCTAGTTCACTCTTCTGCCCCCAGCCCTTCATCCAGCAGGGCCAAAAGAAAAACTTAAATTCAATATTTAATGGTATCTCTGACTCCCAGGGACCAAATAGTCTCTTAAAGAAAATTTATCCATTTTGCTACAATGGCTAAATTTCATTCTTTCTCATTGCCATGTAGTACTCATGCTGAGTGAAATAAATAATTCAGGCAGAGAAGGACAGATACCATATGTTTGCACTCATAGGTCAAACAGGAGAAACCTAACAGAGGACCATAGGGAGGGGAAGAGGGAAAGAGAGTTGGGGAGAGAGGGACACAAATCATGAGAGACTACTGAATACTGAAAACGAACTGAGGGCTGAAGGGGGAGAGAGGGGGAAAGGGGGGATGGTCATGGAGGGGGGGTGCTTGTGGGAGAAGCAGTGGGTGTTATATGGAAACCAATTTGGCAATAAACTATTATAAAAACAAACAAACAAACAAACAAACAAAGATAATTAGGTCTCTTTGGGGATGTTGATGTTCAGTCTTTCTACTTGGTTTCCAACCCCCTGGCTTTCTTCTAGGGTAGCATCTGAGCACATCAGGGAGGGATTTCAAATCTCAAAGAGGAGAGAGATTCTAAGATCCACAAATAAGATCCACAATTCATAAATAAGTTTTGTTTTGATTTCTAGGTCCTCTGTGATAAGGCCTCTGGTTGGGACCAATCCCCAGCTTCCCTTTTGCAGGTATTAGTGATGAAAATATGCTTTCTTTCTCTTAGATGATTAGGCCAATGTTCACCTTGGTTCCCCAAGCCACGCTATGACTCTATCCAGCATGTCCTTCTCAGTTTCAGCCCCTGGGTTCAGCTTTCTAGCACTGGAATCCTTTTTATAAGTCTCCTCATCCCTTCTCACAACAGTTCAACTCAGTTACTTCCTTACCCCCATCCTCCACACCATGGGAGGTGAAGGAGTCTTCAGAGGGCCAACTCAGGCCTCATAAGCAAACCAAGACTTTCCATCTTTTGTTTGTTTCTTTTTTCTTGATACAGGATAAAACTCTGTGAGGTCATCTCTTCCTGAAGCTCCAAATAGGAAATAGAGAGAACAGCCCTTGGAGTTGGGAGCAATTCTATGGGAGAATGCCTGAGAAACTGATTCTGAGCAATTTACTTCCTCTAATCTCTTTTTTTTTTCTTTCTTCCCATGATCTCTTACTCCAGAAGGTAGGATTTTTCACTTTCCTATATAAAATGGACATATGTCTTCTGAATTCTTTCTACCCATGGGAATTTGATGCTCAGGTCAGCCTGTCCTGGCTCTTGATAATTTTTAAAGGGTAGAAAAAGTTAGAGATTTATTTTTCTTCCTTCACAATGCTTGGCTTCTAAGAATATTGTCATAAAGATTACTCAGAAATCCCATTTTGGGTAGCCAGTGGTTGAATATCACCTACTTTCTTTGCCATTCCTATTTGCCATCTCCAGCAGATGGATATTGTTAAATAACTAGAAAGTTACATTCATGGAAGTATAAAAAGAAAGCTTTACATTTTAATATTTACTGCATATTATGTACATTTATATGTTCTAAAAATTAAAAAAATTTTAAATGTTTATTTATTTTTGAGACAGAGAGAGACAGAGTGCAAACAAGGGAGAGGCCGAGAGAGAGGGAGACACAGAATTTGAAACAGGCTTTAGGCTCTGAGCCGTCAGAACAGAACCTGATGTGGGTCTCGAACCCACAAACCATGAGATCGTGACCTGAGCCAAAGTCGGACACTTAACCTACTGTGTCACTCAGGCGCCCCATATCTCCTGGAATTTAAAATAGATTACATATTTGTAGTTTTATAATATGTGCTATTACATAAAACAAAGATCGCTTCTTGGCCTTTTGGCTAAGATCAAGTGTAGTATCTATTCTTATCAGTTTAATAAAACAGTCAAAAAATATTCCACTGGTTTCTGTGATTGGCTGAACAAACAAGGCTTGGACTGGTTATAGTTATCACAGTCAGGTGCCATTTATTACTATGGTTTATGCCAAACAGAAACTCATAGAAAAGCAGAAATAAAATAGGTCTTTTTTGACAATAGAGTTAAAAATCACATTTTAAAAAGGATAACATGAACTATGACTATTAAAATCAACATTTCTTAAATTGTATTTGTTTATGTATTTATGTATTTCCTTGAGAGAGTGTGCACAAGCATGCATGCACAAGAGCAGAGGAGGGGCAGAGAGAGAATTCCAGGCAGGATCCGTGCTTCCAGTGCACAACCCTACACAGGGCTCAATCCCAAGAACATAAGATCATGACCTGAGCCGAAATCAAGAGTTGGATGCTCAACCGACTGAACCATCCAGGCACCCCAGAAAATTAATATTTTAAAATTTGTAAAAATACATGAGCCTAGATTTAGTGAAAACTAGAATTACAAAATATTTAGAAAGTTATATAGACTCCTGGTAAACATGGCAAGTTGAGTAGGCAAGCTCCAAACCAAGGAAAGGAATGCCTGAGTCGAAAAGGAGACCCTTAAGAAGCTCACGAAAAATAACTTGCACAGAGTTTTCCTCTGGTGACTGCAAGAGTAAATATTAAAAGTTCTTATCAGAGGAAAAAAATTGTAACTAAGTGTGGTGATGGATGTTAACAAAATTTATTTTAATCATTTCACAATACATACCTATATCAAATCATTATGTTTTATGTTTAAAACTATATACAGTGTTATGTGTCAATTATATTTCAATTTAAAAAGTAAATTATACCTAAAGACTAAAAAGAGGATGGAAATATTAATAAATGCAGGTATTAAATCAATGCTGGTTTAATCACATGACAAAATACCATAGAGCAGCTAAAAACAAATGATTTCTCCATACCAAGATGTATAAATATATAAATCTATAGGTCCATTAGCATAGTTTTTGAGAACTGAATATAAGAGACGCAAAGTATATATCAGTATGGTAGTATTATACTGACTTAAATAAATGCTTTAAAAACATAAAATAATACTACATATTATTCATGAGTTTGGAGACTTGTAAGATTTAAAGGTGTAGAATTGACAGTCATATCAAATTCATGATGATGGTTGCCTCTGTGAAAAGAAGGAAAAAATTATTGTGGAACAAAAAACAAAGATAACTTCAACTTCATAATGTCATTTTTTTGTCAAATCATAAGAAAAAGTAAAAACTATAATAATAAATACACTAATAAACTAATAATAATAATAGAAGCATTATTATATCATTAAAGAATATATTCTATGTGCCAGATATATGTAATATTAAGGATATTTAAGAAATAAAGAACAATAGAAAGAACATAATTGTTGATTTAAAAAATGTAAATGAATTGTAAGAGAATACATCCTACAATTTTTTGTAAATAACTTGAAAGTAAATAAGCAATGTTTCAAGAAAATGTACCGACCCTAGAAGTGATACAAATATTTATTAGATCAAACTTTGTGGAATAAGTAAAGACATTTGTCATATAACTGTCCTTTCAAAAGACACGGAGTTAAGTAATTTTATGGATACATTCATCCAAGCATTCAGGAAACAAATAATTCTAGGCTATTTAAATTTAAATTGTTCTAGAACATAGAGAAAGAGGGAATGTTTCCAATTTCTTTTTCATATTAATGTATAACAGAACTCCAATACCAAAATTTTATAGAGGGAGAACAAAAACCAAAGGACTCACCAATTTTCTAAACAAAATATTAACCAAACAACCTAAAATATTACTTAAAAGACTAAGCTATAATGACTAAGCAGTATTTGTTCTAAGAAGAAATGATTGGTTGATATTAGGATATGTATTACCATTATTCAAAAAAGGAAAGCATCAGAAGAGAGGCTGAAGAGACATTTAATAAAATTCAACATCTCACAAAAGTTTTAAAAATAAGATTAGAGAGTAACTTCTTAGCATGATAAGATGCAAAGCTTAAAATAATTGAACAATATCATGTCTCATTGATGTAACTCTACAGAAATTCCCATCAAAGTCAGGAACAGTGAAAAGTACCGATGATCACAAAGGTTGTGTAGGATTGTCCAGGAAATGCCAGCTGAACAATTAAATAAGAGAACTATGTAATGGTTTAATAATATTGGAAAGAGGAAGCACATTTACCAAATGTTATAAAATGATATGAATGTCCACCTGAATAGCCTGAGAAAATCAACAGAAAAAAACCCCTTAGAACCAATGAGTTCAATAACATAGTGAGTTACAAATTAAATTTTGAAAGTTCCATAGTTTCCCCAAATTTCAAATATAGTCACATATAATATATAATATTAAATGAAATACCCTAATCATAATGGTAATAAAATGTCAAATGCCCAATGATAAAATGCAAAAGTCATGTATAGGACTTACAAAAGGCCAACCATAAACCACTCTTGAAGGAAATCAAAGGAGACTCAATTTGAAGAGGAGAAACATAGCTCATCTCCATATGAAAATACTCAAAATGTTAAAAATGTCGATTAGTCTGGAGTGGGGGTGGGGAGTGGGGTGCCTGGGTGGCTCAGTCAGTTACCCATTTGGCTTTGGCTCAGGTCAGGATTTGTTAATTTGAGCCCTGTGTGGGACTCTTTGCTGACAGCTCAGAGCCTGGACCCTGCTTAGGATTCTGTGACTCTCTTTCTCTCTCTGCCCCTCCCTGACTCATGCTCTGTCTCTGTCTCTGTCTCTCTCAAAAATAAACATTAAACACTTCTAAAAATTAAAAAAATAAATTTAAAAATATTGATTAGTCCTAAATAAATCAGTAAATTTAATGTAGTTGCAACAATGGTTACTTTTTTTCCAATTTGCCAAAATTATTTTAGAATTAAGATAGAACAAAGTTACAAGAAAAGTCCAATTTTCTGGCAAATTGTTTAAAAAATGTATGCTTTGACCTATTAATTCAGCTTTTAGGAATAAATTACTAAAACATAATCAGGCAGGAGCACAACTATATATATGAATATTCATAACAATATTTTTTATAATAGAAAAATGTGGAAAGAACCAAGTAATAGAATAATGATTAAATACATTATAAATTTATTAAATGCTATGCAGCTATTAAAATCAGGAAGTCATTGGGGGATACTAGTTTGGGATGATGTTCACAATGTAGCAGTTTTTTGTTGTTGTTGTTATGTTTAACTTTTAATTCCAAGATAGTTTACATGCAGTGTTATATTAGTTTCAGGTGTACAATAGAGTGATTCAACAATTCCATACATCACCCCAGTGCCCAACACAAGTGCTGTCCTTAAATCCCCAACACCTATTTCACCCATCCCCCTACTCTCCTCCCCTCTGGTAACCGTCAATTTGTTCTCTACAATTAAGACTCTGTTTCTTGGTTTACCTCTCCCTCTCTTTTCCTTTGCTCATTTGTTCTGTTTCTTCAGTTCCACATATGAGTGAAATCATTTCCTATATGTATTTCTCTGACTGACTTATTTCACTTAGTATATACTCTCTTGCTCCATTCATGTCATCACAAATGGCAAGATTTCATTGTTTTTTTATGGCTGAATAAAAAATTTTATGGCTGTTTTTATGGCTGAATCTATTCATTGAATATAATGTCACATCTTGATTCATTCATTTATCAACACATACTTGGGCAGCTTCCATAATTTGGCTATTGTAAATAATCCTGCTATAAACTTAGAGGTGCATATATCCCTTTGAATTAGTGTTTCTGTATTTTGGGGGTAGATAGTAGTGCAACTACTGTATCATAAGGTAATTCTATTTTTAACTTTTTGAGGAACCTCCAAACCATTTTCCACAGTGGCTGCACCAGTTGTATTCCTACACGCTTGCCAACACTTATTTCTTGTGTTGTTGATTTTAGCCATTCTGAAAGGTATGAATGAGGTAATATCTCATTGTGGTTTTGCTTTCCATTTCCCTGATGAGGAATGACGTTGAGAATCCTTTGATGCTGATGAATTGGTTGGTCTTTTGGATGTCTTCTTTGGAGAAATGTCTCTTCATGTTTTCTGCCCATTTTTAATTAGATTATTTGTTTTTTGGGGTGTTAAGTTGTATAAGTTCTTTATATATTTTGGATGCTAACCTTTTATCAGATATGTCATTTACAAACATCTTCTCCCATTCAGTAGATTGCCTTTTAGTTTTGTTGATTGTCGATGTAGTCCCAATAGTTTACTCTTTGTTTTCCTTTTGTTTCCCCTGCCTCAGGGAACATATCTAGAAGAAAGTTGCTATGGCCAATATCAGAGAAATTACAGGCTGCTTCTAGGAGTTCTATGGTTTCAGGTGTCACATTTAGGTCTTTAATCCATTTCGAATTTATTTTTGTGTATGGTGTAAGAGAGCGGTCCAGTATCCTTTTGCATGTAGCTGACCAGTTTTCCCAACACCATGTATTGAAGAGGCTTTTTCCCATTATATATTCTTTCCTGCTTTGTCAAATATTAATTGACCATATAATTGTGGGTTTCTTTCTGGGTTTTCTGTTCTTTTCCATTGATCTATGTATCTACTTTGTGCTAGTACCATCCTATTTTGATCACTACAGCTTTGTAATATAACTTGAAGCCTGAAATTGTGATAGCTTTTCTTTTTTAAATGTTTATTTATTTTGAGATAGCACATGTACAAGTGGGAGAGAGGCAGAGAGAGAGAGAGAGAGAGAGAGAGAGAGAGAGAGAGAGAGAGAGAGAGAGAGAAACTTGAGCAGGCTCCATGCTGTCAGCAATGAGCCCAACACAGGTCTTGATCCTACAAACTGCGAGATCATGACTTGAGCTGAAATCAAGAGTTGGACACTCAACTGACTGAGCCACCAAGATGCCCTTGGCTTTGCTTTTCTTTTTCAAAATTGCTTTGCCTATTTGAGATCTTTTGTGGTTCTATATAAATTTTAGGATTTTTTTGTTCTAGTTCTGTGAAAAATGCTGTTGTATTTTGATAGGGATTGCATTAAATGTGTAGATTCCTTTGGATAATATCAATATTTTAACAATATTCTTCCAATCCATGAGTGTCATCTTCAATTTCTTTCATCAATATTTTATAGTTTTCAAAGTATAAGTCTTCCCTTCTATGATTAGGTTTATTCCTAGGTATCTTATTATTTTTGGTTCAAGTGTAAATGGGATTTTTTTCTTAATTTCTCTTTCTGTTGCTTCATTATTAGTGTATAGAAGTGCAACAGATTTCTACACATTGATTTTTGTATCCTGCAATTTTATTGAATTCACTTATTTGTTCTAGTAGCTTTTTTTGGTTAAGTCTTTAGGGTTTTCAATATATAGTATCATGTCACCTGCAAATAGCAGAAGTTTTACTTCTTCCTTACCGATTTGGATAACTTTGTTTCTTTTTGTTGTCCGATTACTGTGGCTAGGACTTCCAGTACTGTTTTGAATAAAAGTGGTGAGAGTGGACATCCTTGTTGTTTTTGACCTTAGGGGAAAAGCTCTCAGTTTTTTCCCATTGAGTATGATGTTCACTGTTGACTTTTCATATATGGTCTTTATTATGGTGAGGCATGTTCCCTCTAAACCTACTTTGTTGAGGGCTCTTATGAATGGATGTTGCATTTTGTCAAAATCCATTTTGATTTTTCTGCAGCTATTGAAATGATCATATGTTTTTGTTCTTTTTCTTATTGATGTGATGTATTATGCTGATTGATTTGCAAATACTGAGCCATCCTTATATCCTGGGAATAAATCCCACTCCCACTGGATCCTGGTGAATGGTTTTTTAAAGTATTTTTGGAGTCTGTTTGCTAGTATTTTGTTGAGGATTTTCACATCTATCTTCATCAGATATATTGGCCTATAATTTTCTTTTCTTTTTCTTTTTCTTTCTTTCTTTTTTTTTTTTTTTTGCGTGTGGTATCTTTATCTAGTTTTGGTATCAGAATGATACTTGTTTCACAGAGTGAATTTGGAAGTTCTTCCTCTTTTATTTTTTGGAATAGCTTGAGTAGAATAGGTATTAACTCTTCTTTAATGTTTGGTAGAATTTGACTATGAAGTTATCTGATTTGGACTTTTGTTTCTTGGGAGTTTTTTTTTTTATTACTGATTCAATTTCATAGCTGGCAATCAATCTGTTCCAATTTTCTATTTCTTTTTTCTTCAGTTTTGGTAGATTATGTGTTTCTAGGAATTTATGCATTTCTTCTAGGTTGTTTGACTTTTTGGCATATAATTTTTCATAATATTCTTTTATAATCCTTTGTATTTCTGTGGGGTTGGTTGTTATTTCTCCTTTCCATTGATGATTTTGCTTATTTGAGTACTTTCTCTTCCTCTCTTCTGAGGAATCTGGCTGGAGGTTTATCAATTTTGGTAATCATTTCAAAGAACTAGCTCCTGGTTTCATTAATCTGTAATATTTTTTTTTAGTTTCTATATCATTTATTTCTGCTCTAATTTTTATTATTTCCTTCCTTTTGCTGATTTTAGGTTTTGTTTTTTGTTCTTCTTCTAGCTCCTTTAGGTATAAGGTTAACCTGTTTGAGATTTTCCTCCCTTCTTTAGGTAGGTGTGTATTGCCATAAACCTCCCTCTTACAACTGCTTTTGTCCCAAAGGTTTTGGACTATTGTGTTTTCATTTCCATCTACTTTTGGATTTCCTCTTTGATTTCATGGTTGACCCATTCATTGTTTAGTACCATGTTATTTAACTTCCATGTATTTGTGCTCTTTCCAGATTTATTCTTGTGGGTGATTTCTAATTTCATAGCAATGTGGTCAGAAAAGATGCATAGTATGACTTCGATTTTTTTTTAATTTGTTAAGGCTTGTTTTTAACTGAATATGTGATCTATTCTGGAGAATGTTCCATCTGCACCTGGAAAGAATGTGTATTCTGCAATTTAATGATGGTATGTGATGGTATGTTCTGAATATATCTGTTAAATCCATCTAGTCCAGTGTCATTCAAAACCATTGTTTCCTTATTGATTTTCTGCTTAGATAATCTGTCCATTGATGTAAGTGGGGTGTTAATCTCCTCTTATTACTGTATTTTTATTAACTGAGTGCTCCCATGTTGTAGCATTTATATTTTTTGTATCTTTTTGTTGGACTGTCCACTTTATTATTATATAGTATCTTTATCTCTTTTTTAAGTCTTTGTTTTAAAGTCAATTTTGTTCAATGTAAGTATTGCTACTCCAGCTTTCTTTTGACATCCAATTGTGTGATAAATGTTTCTCCATTCCCTCACTTTCAATCAGTAGGTGTCTTTAGGTCTAAAATGAGTCTCTTGTAGGCAGTATGTAGATGCCTACAAAATGCCCATTTTGTATTTTTTAAATCCACTCTGTCACCTTACGTCTTTTGATTAGCTTTTAGTCCATTTACATTCAAAGTTATTATTGATAGATATGTATTTATTGCCATTTTTGTTACTTTTTTGTGGTTGTTTTTATAGTTTTTCTCTGATCCTTTTCTCTCTTTCTCTCCTTCATGATTTGCTGATTTTCTTAAGTGATATATTTGGATTCCTTACTCTTTTTATGTGTATCTACCAATTTTTGATTTGTGGTCACCATTTCAGATATTTGGAATCATATCTTACATCCTTTTATTTTGTGCTTCTATTGACTGACTTTTATAGATATACTTAATTTTTTTGTTTTTGTTGTTATTGCTTTTGTGCTTCCTATTTTTCTTACTGTTACTTCTGGTTTTTGTTTTCCACTCAGAGTCCTCCTTAAGATTTCTTATAAGGCTGCTTTAGTGTCATAATTTCTTTTAAGTATTGTTTGGGAAACTCTTTATCTCTCCTTCTTCTGAATGATAGCCCTGCTGGATAGACATTCTTGGCTGCAAATTTTTTCCTTTAAGGACTTTGAGTACATGCACTTTTGAGTGCAGGCCACTCTCTTCTGGCCTGCAAAGTTTCTACTGAAAAATCAGCTGATATGAGGTTTCGTTTGTATGTAATTGGCTTCTTTTCTCTTGCAATCTTTTTAAATTTAATTTTTTTTTTGGTGTTTATTTATTATTGAGACAGAGAGAAACAGAACATGAATGGAGAAGGGCTGAGAGAGAGACACACAGAATCTGAAGCATGCTCCAGGCTCTGAGCTGTCAGCACAGAGCCTGATGTGGGGCTTGAACCCCCAACTTGTGAGATCATGACCTGAGCTGAAGCTGGACACTTAACTGACTAAGTCACCCAGGTGCCCCTCTTGCAATTTTAAAAATTCTTTTTATTATGATTTTTTCCCATTTTAATTACTGTGTGTCTTGGTGTGGACCTCCTTGAATTGTATTTGTTTGGGGATCTCTGTGCATTATGAATCTGGATCTCTGCTCCTCTTTCCCAAATTTGGGAAGTTTTAAGTTTTCCTTCAAATACCTTTTCTGCCTCCTTTTCTCTCTCTCATTTTGGGATCCCTTTAATACAAATGTGTTACCCCTCATGGAGCCATTAAATTCTCTAAGTCATTTCATGAGAACATTATGCAATATTTGTCTCTCACCTGTTCAGCTTGATTGCTTTCCATTACTCTATTCTTCAGGTCACTGGTACGTTCCTCTGCTTCCTGTAGTCTACATTTTATGCCGACTACTGTATTTTAATTTTATTAACTGAGCTCTTCATCTCTGATATTTTTTATCTTTCTTTCAAGGGTCTCACTGATATCCTCCACCCTTTTCTGAAGTCTAGCAAATATCTTTATGATCATTACTTTAAATTCTGTATCAGACATATTACTTACATCTGTTTCACTTAGATCTTCTGCTATGATTTTGTCCTGTTATTTCATTTGGGACATATTTCTCTGTCTCCTTATTTTGTCTATGTCTCTGTCTGTCTTTGTGTGTTAGAAAAGTCAGCTACATCTTCTGCTCCTGAAAATAGTAGGTTTATGAAGAAGAGGTTCTGTAATGCCCTGCAGTGCAGTGTCTCTTGTTCACCAGAACATTGGCACTTTGGGGGAGTCTCTTATGTGTGTTCCTTGTGTCCTGCTATTGTATCTGAGTCACTTTTCCTTTTAGTTGAGGCATCTGCACTGACTCTCTCCTTGTTGTGGTTGGGCTTGCTGTATTGCTAGTGAAACCAAGGCAGGCCAGCTCTGAGGCAGTGTGACAGTAGAAGAGCATGGGTGGTGGTATAGCAAAATTTTTACTAAGTCACTAGTCCTAGGTCAGATCCTCCACATCCTGGTGGCACCACACTCGGTGTTGGCAACCAGGGGCATTGTCAGCAGGGGGGTGTGTGTGGTGTCTTTACACCTGGTGGCTGGGCAGGATGTGTGCAGTGCAATGTGTGTGCTGAGCCACTATGCCAGATCCCCTGAAGTACAATGGCCACCAGGGGCATGACATGGAGGCAACAACGAGGTGGGGAGTATACAATGTCAACAGAATTTGTGCTGAGCCTAAGGGCCAAAGCCAGCGGGCTTTGAGTGGGTGAGTTCTTAGGAGAGTTCGTGGATGGGGTGCACTGCTAGCAGGTGACTAGCTAGTGTCTGTGCAGTGCCACCTTCCACAGTTGGAGGGGGTGGGGGATGAAAATGGCACCTGCCAGCAACTTTGTTCCTGGAGAAGTTCCCCCAACTTGCTCCAAAATCAGTATAAACAGATTCTCCACCCATTGTGTAAACTATGGCTTCCGCATTGCCTCTCCTCAGGCTGTAATCTCTTTATGGGAGGGACCCACTTATCACTCACCCTCTCAGCTTGCCCAGGGCTATGTCAGGTGACTTATGAAGCTCCAGGCTCCAAGTCCCACTGGATATTCAAGCTCACAAAACTGGTTTTCAAGGCCAGATGTTATGGGGATTCATTTTCCATATGTGGGCTCCCTGGTGCTTTCCTCTTTCTGCACCTGCAGCTCCCTCCTGCCGGTGGGCAGCTCCTGAACACTGTGGCTTCCCTTCCTGACCTCCGCCATGTGGCTTCTCTACTTTTGGTTGTGGCACTCATTCTGCCAGTCTTTAGATCACTGTCTGGTTTGTTTACTCAGATGTGAGTGGTATCTAGTTGGCACTGTGGGAGTTAATGAGCCTAGGGTCCTCCTACTCCACCATTTCCCCAAGCCTCTCTCCACAACGTAGGAGTTTTGTGAAAATTAGGCAAAAATATTTATAAACCAAATATTTTGTTGCATAAAAATGAGACCAGAAGAAAGCACACAAAATATTGAAGTCGTCTTTAAGTGTAGAATCTTTTAGTGATTTTAATTGTCTTATTTTTTGTTTGATCCTTTTATTTCTTCCAAAGTTATATCCATTTCTTGTATTATAAACAATACACAAAAGGCAAATAAAGCAAGTAAAAAGAAAGGGTTCATTCTATAGCTATAGGAAACTAAGGAATGTCATTTTCCTTTTCTTAATATCACTTGCTTTCACCGTTTCAGTGGACCACTGCAGCAATTTCCTAACTGGTTATTTTGTGGCCAGTACCTCTCTACTCTGCCAAAAAAGTGGATTTCCTAGATGGCAAATACGATAACATTTGCCTCTTTTAGCATTGTCTAGTGGTTCCTTATTACCTACAAGAAAGAGGATAAACATCTTGGTAAAGTGATAGCGTCCACTGCCTTTCATGAGCTAGACCTCCCGCCTCCCATTTCACCTCATAGTACCTAACCCATTTACTCGTCTATAATGGTCATCTCACCTACTTTGCTTAAGATTAACTTTTGCTTGTTTTTCCGGTGTCTGTTTCAGAGTCACCTCTCACAACAGTACTTTCTGGACTGTAAAGGATTCTTCTGTTCCTCATCTCCTTTTCTCTATTCTTGATCTTCACCCTCACTTTTTCCCCTTATAAGCACTTATAATTAGTAATTATTTTATATATTTATTTACATAGTACTTTTAAAATCTGTCTCTATTACAATAAAGTAGTCTTTGGGCAGGCATGGACTGGACACATCTTCTTCACTATTCTAAGGAGTTTGTTTAATAAATGAATATATGAATAAAACTTATTCAAATGGTGCTAGCTTCAGCTTTCTGAATATATTGAGATGTTCTAGCCTCTACCCTCACACATTTGGTTTCCTCCATCTGGACTTTTCCTGTCCTCTGGAAAGTCTAATGAATATATGGTTATATTTCATGACTGGTTCAGGGTTTACTTTCTTTAAAAAACCTGGTAGAGTTGACTATGCATATCTTTGTATCCTGCTGAATCATAGTTTGCCCTCTTCTCAGAATCTATCATTCAATCACTTTTCATTAATTCATATTCCTTTTTTCCTCTATTTTCCCCTGTGTTTAGCACAACATACAGTTGGCCCTCAATGATTGACTGGAGCTGATTGAATGAATGCATAAATGAATTTCTCTGAAATGCTTCGTAGCACTTGTGATGACACTTTCATTTTATGTCAAACGATTCTTATTAAAAATCACCACATGATTATTTAGTTCATAGTAGGAAAAAAAGACAAGAGGTTTCCAAAGGAATCTTCGAAGGACATTTCATGTCACCATAATCAATGGGATTTGTTAAAATAACATCCATGGTCTTTGACCAATACCACCAAAAAACAATAACAACGAGAAATAACAGTCGACATAAAGGTTAAATTCATTGACAGGACTGATCTCAGCTAAGTGCCATACTGTACTGCAGTTGAACAGCCCTCTGAAAGGATTGAGACTGGGCATAGTCTACAATTCTCACAGTCTAGAACTCTCAAAGAGAATTCTCTTATATTTAATTTCTTAAAAGCTGCACTAACTTCATCTCTGCTCATTACCTCTGAACTGGAGACTCGTGGGACACCCTCCTCTTTGAGTTTTGGAATCATCCGTGTACTTTTGGTGTCCAGGCCTACAGTAGTGATATTACTTTCTCAGCTTCACACTCACAGTTACACAAGGACAGCTTCTGCTGCACAAATGAACATGAGACAGTCATCACCGCAGGTGCAGAGATGCTTTTATAATGAATTACTGCCTCCTTACTGGGAACCAGGAGAAACCTGCTGTGTTTGTCACTCTTTAGTTATTAGGCAATGTCTGCAGGCACTCAAGATTTCTATTCCATACTTACCCTTTTCTGGAGCAGAAAGCAAGTGCTATCACAGCTGTGTGTGTATTTGTTTTCTTTGGGGGCAGAGAGAGGCCAAAGAAACCACAAAACAGTCTAAATCACAGCTCTTCCTTCACTTACGTAAGGATTACAGAAGCAGGTGCACACTATTTGTTTCTTCTGGGTGTTTACTAAGGCTTCTGAGTTTTTACATTAATAACTTATGAGAAGCCTATCATTACTGCCATGTGCATGGGGTGAGTGCCGTCTTAGCTACACTATAGAACGACTTTCAAACACACACCCGATGGGGGTCTGGGACTGAACATTTCATTCCTCTCACAGCATCGTGTTTCCTCTCATATTTGAGGATCTGCAAAGTGAATAGTCATAGCTACCTGGTGTGTGTGAGGTCTATGTTGAACCTTTTAAATTCCACAGAACCAAAAGGGTCAGGCAGAACATATTTGGTGTTTTAGGGATATTTCTCACTCCACTCCATTCTGCTCTTGATGGTTCACTAAGGGGAAGGGCAGACAGTTTCAGAAAGATTCACATTGTGACACACCTCACGACTAAGACTGGCCATGGGGCGCCTGGGTGTCTCAGTCGGTTAAGCACCTGACTTGGGCTCAGGTCATGATCTCAGGGTTCGTGGGTTCGAGCCCCGTGTCGGGCTCTGTGCTGACCGCTCAGAGCCTGGAGCCTGCTTCAGATTCTGTGTCCCCCTCTCTCTTTGCCCTTCCCTGCTCACTCTCTCTCTCTCTCTCTCTCTCTCTCTCAAAAAAAAGATAAAAAGATAAAACATTAAAATATTTTTTTGAAAAAACCATTTATTTAAGACTAAGACTGGCCTTCTCCCTGATCTTCACGCACTCCAAAATAAGGGTCACATGGAATCGCTGGCTCATTGGCTATCACTACATTTTTAATTTTTATAGCTATTGCCAAACTGTGACACACTAAATTTCAGAAGAAGTTTCTCACATGGGATTTTATGTGGACGATAAGGGTGATGTGCGAACATCTTTGACAACAGTTGCTAATAAATATAATAGCACTTCACGTGTTTTGAAAAAGACTAATCCTCATTATTCGTAGTAAATAGGCATAAAGCAGAATGCTTTTAAAGCTGACCATGTGGTTGCCCAGTTTGCTTTTCCTGATAAGTGGGAGCCTAAGGAGTGTTGTTTGGCTGCTGTGCCTCATGGGGTACGAGACATCCGGCATTTGGTTTCTAGGCCTGGAGTCAAAAAAGAAGTTATCAGAAGCAGCACCCAAAGGGGATGTCCAATAAAGGCCGGCGTATTAGTTTTCTAGTGCTGCCACGATAAAGTGCTGCAAAACCCTGTGGCTTCAACAACAGAATTTTGGCATCTCACAGGTCTGGAGGCTAACGTCAGAAATAAAGGAGATCATAATATTGTTTGGCATTCGCATGTTTGACCCTTTTGAGCTCCTTATTTGTTATAATTTGGTTGCCTGGTTTTTTTTCTTGTTCCTTTCAAGTTCCTATAGTTTTACACTGAGTTAATTTAGGTTGGGTTTAATCCAAAGTGGATTTTGCAGAAAGAAAGTCTATTTTGCTGAAGGCTTCTGTGTTCCATATATATTACTTTTCTGAAGACAGTGAATCCTATTAAAAGAAACAGAGAGAGGCGCCTGGTGGCTCAGCTGGTTAAGTGTCTGACTTAGGCTCAGGTTACGATCTCACAGTTCATGGGTTCCAGCCCTGCGTCAACAGAGCCTGGAGCCTGCTTCAGATCCTGTATCTCTCTCTCTCTCTCTGCCCCTCCTCTGCTTGTGCTCTGTCTCTCTCTCTCTCTCTCTCAAAAAATAAATAAACACTAAAAAAATCTTACCTAAAAGGAAGTCAGAGAACAACTTTCTGAAACCATTTGCTATATGCTAGATGTGTTCCTTTTACTTTAAAGAACAAGAGCACAGGGATCTAATAAAAGTCTGAATATGTCTACAAATTCGGGACAGAAGGAAATGTGACAACTTCCTTCTCCCCCATCATAAATCAATTTAATTCATGTTTTAAGCTTCCATTCCATGAGGCAGAAACATAAGCACCTGAACCTCTCCACCCTGGGCTATATTAGTTCTTAAATTTTATATAGAGAGAAGATATTGGGTGAAGGGGGGGCATCCGGTTTTCAGTCTCTCTGCTTCACTGACAGCTGCTGAAAATGTCTGCACGACCTTCTCAGAAAGCAGCAGCAGATTCATTCCTACCGCTTCTTTACATATTTGGGGTATACCCCTTTCTTGGTGAGACCGGCTGTCCTTCTGTCTTCCATGGCCTGTCCTTCCAGGCAGCCATTCCTCATGGGCGATATCAGCACATTCCCTGTGCTGCTACTGAGAAGAAGAAGGTAGATCCTTCCTCTGTGGGCTCACAAATCTCTATCTTCTCTTCCATCCCTTAGTTCTCAGTGCGGGTGAGGGGAGAGGATTATTTTCAGTTTGGTGGAAATCATTTTCCATTGCACCAAACTGTTCTGTGCCACTGCATTTCCTTCTTTCTACCTCCTCATAAAACTCCATAACCAATCAATTCTCCTTCAGTGTAGGCTTTTAGTAAACAACAGGCAAAATGCCTTTTGCGCCATTTTTGGTTCCTTCCCTACTCTGTGTCATCTCCCCTGAAGTCATGAGGACGGGGCAACCTTGAATGTGGAGAAGAAATGGTGGAAAATGGAAAGAGAAAAAAATAGTTAATACCACAATTCCAGGTGCACAATTAAGGCACAGGCTTTTCAATCCAGTAACTCTGTCATACGCATTGAGTGACAACAACCACGACTAAAATGAAAGCTAACATCATGGAAGGAGATCACATGTGGAGTTAGCCAACAAGTTCTTTCTTGTCTTGCTGGGGTAAGGACCAGTGAAATCTGACCGAATTGAAAACCTACCAATAGCTATTTCCATCTTCCTAGAACAGCATGTGCTAAGCCCCTTCAGTTAGAATCTGGTGACTCCGGAATTCCCCAATGTTTCCCTGAGACCCCGCTTTCTAGAATCCATGTGTAACTCATATATCACTGACACCCTGGTCATAGCATCAGCAAAGGATGGACCAATGAAATGCTCTCCTTTCTATCAAAGCATCAGATTTTCCAGTAAAAACAGAAGTAAATTAGAAATTATAGCTGTTTTTCAGGCTTGCCTGCCTCAGTCTGCACTGTAGTCACCCTGTGAAAGGTGTGCCTCTTCAAAAATATATACATATGTTTTTAAGCAGAGAATGCTGGCCTTGCAAGGATCGCTCATTGCCTCCATACTTTTTCCCAAAAAAGCCACACATTCCTTAGCTGCTTCATGATCTACAAAAAAAAGTCATTCCATGGCATTTAACTCACCAGAATGAAAACCATCTTCTTAAAATTTTTTAAGTTTATTTATTTTGAGAAAGAAAGAGAGAGAGAGAAAGAGAAAGGACGTGAGCAGGGAGGGGGCAGAGAGAGGGAGAGAGAATCCCAAGCAGGCTCTGCACTGTCACTGTGGAGCCCAATACAGGGCTCAAACTCATGAACTGAGCTGAGACCATGATCTGAGTGAGCTGAGATCAAGAGTAGGACGCTTAACCGACTGAGCCACCCAGGTGCTCCGAGAACCATTTTTAAATAGTTAAAGAGCTACTGACTTTAGAATCTCTGTTCTGACATCACAGTGGATATAAGCACAGTTGCTAAAAGACAATATTCATCTGATGTGGTGGAACTGAAATTAAGCTGAAATCACAGATAACACTGGAGTGTTACTTTTTCACCTCTCAGAAATAATGTCATCTAGGCACAGATGGATAAATAAGGACTTACTATTATCTCGGGAATAAACAATTAGCCAACCGTAACAAGCACATATTTGTAATTTTATGCATCATAAATTAAATTTCCAGTTTCTAGTCCAACATGTAAGGAGCCTTGGAAACCATGACTCCCATCCTCACAACAAGGAGAAAGCTGTACAAACAAAAACAACAACTCTTTTTAGATCCATCAGAAAATTAACGTCACAGGGCAAACCACTGTCCCCCCACTGAAGGAACTCGTGAATATAGAGAATCACAGCTTACCAGAGCAGAAGCTGGGGGAGCTGGGAGCAGAGTGCAAAACCTCTGTGAGAACAAGCAGCAGCTGAGGAGAGTTTACACTTTCATTCACAACCTGCTGGAAGGCTTATGGCTGAGGGTAAGTTTGAACATTAAAAACTCCAGGGGCCCTGATCTTAGGGGAGCCCTCACGCTTCTGAGAGTTTTACCTTCAGAAGTCCTCCCAGGTTCTCACAGTGAAGATTCAGTAAAACTCTCCTTGTGTTTTCAGGAGAGGAAGAGGAAAATGGACCATTTTGAAATTCATCCAGCATATTCGATACTTCTCAACAAGGCTCACCCTCAAAAGAAACTATTTTACAAAGCTAACTAGGGCTTTTATCACAGCCTGAATGTTCTGGGAGAAGGGAAATTCCCAACCCAGTCCATTCTTGTCTTCCTGACTCACCTAAGTGTGGGGAGGGTTTGGCTTATGAAGGTCACCGCCCAGGGGCACAGGCTTAACTCAAAGACAGAGACCTAATCACAGGACTACCCGACCCTTCCCCTTTCCCATACCTTACCACCACATCAGTAAGTTCATATAGAATAAAAAACTGGGGAATACACTTGAAAGAATAGCATTCCTCAAATGTTATTTAGGAAGGAAAACCCAAAGTCAGCAGGAGAGACAAACACAACGACACCAGAGGAAATTCTTCCAAGTAAGAATCAAAAGGAAATACCAGAAAGTGAAAACGCTGTACAGGAATGAAGAATGCCTTTGATGGCCTCTTCAATAGACCAGACACAACCCAGGAAAGAATCAGTGAGATTGAAGAAATGTCTGTAGAAGCTTCTAAAACTTCAATGCAAAGAGAAAGAATGAAGAAGACAATAGAATATCCAAGAACCATGGGGCAATTGCAAAAGTTACTATATATAAAAAATATATAACATACATACAGAAGGAACAGAAACATGTGAAGTGATGATGACCCAGAATTTTCAAAAATTACCCATCAACCATAGATCCAGAAAGTTCAGGAAGATAAAACCCAAACATTTACACAAAGGCATATAATACAAACTATAGAAAATCACAGATAAAGAGAAAATCTTGAAAGAAACCAGAGGAAGGGGGAAAAACCCCATCTTACCTACTGAGGGGCAAGGGTAGGAATTGCATCAAATTTCTCTTAGGAGTCATGCAAGCAAGAAGAAAGTGGAGGGAAAGTAGATATTTAACGTGTTGAAAGAAAAGATCTACAAATCTAGAATTATTTACCCAGTAAAATTAGCCCTCAAAAGTGAAAGAGAATTGAAGATTTTCTGAGATAAACAAAAGTTGAGGGAATCTGTTGCCAGGAGAGCTGCCTTGCAAGAAGTATTAAAAGAAATTCTTTAGAAAAAAGGGAACTGATAGAGCTCGGAAACCTGCATCTGCATAAAGAAAGGAAGTATTAGAGAAGGAATATATGTAGGTAAAATACATCACGAACTGTGAGATTCTTCTTCAAAGGATGTGCTTAAGTCCTACTGAACTCACTAAGTGTGTAGGACAGAGATTTCTTTCAGCAGAGTCATGAATAACAATGATGTTTTTCCTTTGTTCAAAATGTTACTGCCTTTTGGGGCACATGGGTGGCTCAGTCAGTTAAGCATTTGACTTCAGCTCAGGTCATAATCTCGCAAGTCCATGAGTTCGAGTCCCGCATTGGGCACTGTGCTGTCAGGTCAGAGCTTGGAGCCTGCTTCAGATTCTGTGTCTCCCTTTCTCTCTGCCCCTCCCCCACTCATGCTCAGTCTCTCAAAAAAATGAATAAACAATAAAAAAAAAAAAACACCAAGACGTTACTCTCCATCGATACTATAGGTCATTGCTGGTGATTTATTTCTTTGTTCACTGAACAATTATTGAAAATATACTAAATGCCAGACCCTGGTACTAGGGGAAAAGGGAAAAAAAGATCAAAAGAACGATGTCTGCTCAAAAGAGGTATACAGTTTACTGAAGATAGAGAAATACTACTTACAATTTAATAGGACATGAAGGTAATAGCTATAAGCGCAATATGCACAAAGTGAAGTGGTGCTTTCTGGGAAGGACTTGATTTTAACTAGGGTTGTCCAGCAAGGTTCATGGGAGGACACAGCATTAAAGCTGAGATATTAATGGGAAGAGGAGTTTGCAAAGGGATGACAGATTGTAAAGACTGAAATGTATAGAGAAAGCAAAGTGATCTGGTATTACTAGAATTCTGAGGGAGAAGGATGGGAAGTGGGGCTAGGTCAGTGGGCAGAATTAGATGGGAAAGGTCTTGCATGCCTCGCAAAAGGCTTGTTTTATGTTCATTTATTTTTGTTTTTCTACAATCAGTGCATGTTCAGTGAAGAATACCGAGTTATAATAACAAAAATACTAGGTAACATTTATTGACTCTTACCATATCCTGGGTTGGTACGAAATGGTTTACACATAGTAATTCATTTAAGTCCCACAACATTCCACTCTAAGGCACAGCATGGTTAAATTACCTTGCCCAAGGTCATGTAGCTCAGTGGCAGGGCTGGGTCAGAGTGCGACAGAGTAGCTCTTGTGTTTAGAATGACCCTCTGATGGCCTTGCAGAAGATTAAGGGGGCAGCAGTGGTCATGGAGACAGGAAGGAAGGGCAGATATTCAGAAAGTAGAACTGACAGTACTGATGACCATTTGGGTATGGTAGGACGAAGAGAGGAGTATGATTGAGAATACCGAGGACCTTGGCTTGGGAAAATGGAAGGATATGATGATGTCATTCTGGAAACAGGGAAAATTGGGAAGGAAACTGTTTTGAGAATACTTCATTCATTGATCTATTCATTCATTCATCTGTTCAGTCAATACTGATAGTCTACCCTGGCTCAGGCATTCTGTTAAGTGCTGGACATACAATGCTGAGCAAATTAGACAAAGTTCTCATACACCTTACAGTCTAAAAACAAATTCAACTTTTTGGAAATGTTGAGGCTTTATGGATCATCAATATAGATAAGTGTAGGAAGGAGCTCTGTACATAGCTTTTTTTTCCCCTGCTGATTCTCTAAAATTTATTGGAGAATTAACCTGTTTCTAGATACCCAGTCCAGTCCAGAATTCAGCCTTGAAATATGCCTCAGTCTTCATTTGTCTTCCCTCTGGTCTAGGCAAGTCCACACACAGAGCCAGATGTAGGCTAGACCTCAGGCTCTGCTCTCTGACTAGTAACCATACAGCAAGCCACCCTTGGGGGAAAAGAGATTCTATCCCTAGAAGAATAGACCCAGAAGTGGCTTAAAGAGAAATCTGAGCTGGCAGTGTAGAAAAGTGAAGGTTATCAGCATATAGGAGGTAGATTAAGCCACTCATGTGAATGACATTGAGAAAAACAGAAGGCTGAGAATAGTGCATGGAGTAGGCATCAGGAAGGGGTGTCCCACAGAAGATTTAGAAGAAAAAGCCAGATAGGTATCAGGAAAATCTGAATATTGGTTCACTTATACTGACCTTGCATCCATTTATATATTAAGAAACCTTTCTGGGAATTTTTGGTGTTGATAAACAATGAGTTTCTATCATTATAATGAGCTCTTGCACCTAAAATATGCAAGCTCTCGGGAACCTGGGTGGCTCAGTCGGTTGAGCATCTGATTTCAGCTCAAGTCATGATCTCACAATTCACAGGTTCAAGCCCTGTGTCAGGCTCTGTGACACCCCAGAGCCTGGAGCCTACTTTGGATTCTGTCCTTCTATCTGTCTGTCTCTCTCTCTCTCTCTTCCCCTTTCCTGCTCACACTCAGTCTCTCTCTCTCTAAAAAATAAAGAAACAGTAAAAAAATTAAAAAAAAAACCACACACAAGCTCTAAAAATGTTTTTGGATTGGAGGCATAGTCACGTTGGCAAATTATAGCCATAGTCAACTTGACGAAGTGTTCTTTCAGGACGATTTGTTTAAACCAGAAATCTTAGAAGCAGACCTAGGTCTTCTGAACTCTTCTATTTTTTATTTTTCTTGTAGACCTCCTGAAGTAAGATAATAGCCAAAAAGTAGAGAAAGCAGTATTTTTTCTTTGGATGGTTGATCTACTGTAGTGGTTTTTCTTGTGGTAATTCTACATGATCATCAACTGGGTTAGAAATCTTATTTAAGATGGTTTTTTATCTGGTCTATCCACTTTAAATACCAGAATATTGACCTCAAGAATTAATTTGAAATCCCTCCTATTCAGGTATCTTTTGACATTCAGGCAGAGCACCGTGGATGTGGCTTGTCTCTGTTCTTTGGTATGTGTGGCTTCAGCTGAGGACATGTCAATGACTGGGAGTGACTTGAATGGCATGAGGACAGAATCATGGAGAGGCTTCTTGCATGTCTGGCAACTCATCTGGGATCATTCAACGGCTGGACTCAGTTGGGGCTTTCAACCGAAACTCCTACACATGACCATGTGGCCTGGATTTCCTCCCAGCAGGGAGGGCTCTGAGTGGCAGGACTTCTTGATGATTCAGGATTCCATGAGCAAGTGTTCCAGCAAGGAAGGTGGGAACCTAATACCCTGAATCACCCACTCTGAGAAGTCATGTGTGTCACAGTTTCACCCAAATCAAGGGAAGGGGACATAGACTTGTTTTGGGAAAAGTACCAAAGACTCTACAGCCGTATTTTCAAAAACTGCTATACTTACTAAAGGTGTTGTGAGAACAAAATAATAACAAAATGATTAACTAAGATCAACCGGCTATATTTTATGGTGTAAGGATGGTATAAAGCTTTAGTTGGAAATACTTGTGCTAGAATTAGCTTTCCAAGGTTCAGAAGGAGTGCAAAGAACATCTGGATTCAGGAGCACCAGAGTGGCTCAGTCAGTTGAGTTTCCGACTTCAGCTCAAGTCATGATCTCACAGTCCATGGGTTCAAGCCCCACGTTAGGCTCTGTGCTGACAGCTCAGAGCCTGGAATCTGCTTTGGATTCCGTGTCTCCCTCTCCCTCTGCCCCTCCCCCACTCATGCTCTGTTTCTCTCCCTCTCTCTCAAAAATAAACTCAAAAAAATTTAAAAAAAAGAACATCTGGATTCATTCATTCATTCCACAAATATTAAGAATACAGTTGTGAAAAGACAAAGTCCTCGATCTCATGAAGCTTAGACAGTGGTAGAAGGATGAAAAGTAACAAACAATAAAGAATAAAGGAATATGTAGACAAGATGATTTAGGACAGTGGTGTGTCTCTGAAGAAGACAAGTCAGGTTGATAAACAGTTAGCATTTACTAAGAAGTTCAATGTTAGACCAAAGGATTTAGCTTACCACAATCATGTGAACATGGTACATAAGTTACAGAAAATCCAGAGGATAAGAGCCAAGATGACAAAGTTTAAGCACTGGACAACATTTTTAGGGAACATAGAACATCAAATATCTGAGTTCAAATGTCAAACAAAAAAATCAGTTTAGGCCCACAGAAAGAACAGGGGGCCAAGGTCAAAAGTAAGTTGTAACTGGAATTGACAAGAATAGAGTTGACAGAAAAGCAAAGTGAAATTGCTACATTTCTTCTTGGTGGATGAGGCTGTCTTAAAGAAATGAGGTGGGGCCTGCCAGTATGTAAACATAATGTACAGAAAGAGGCATACTAGAGGGAAGTTATTTGCATGGCATATAACTGTCAAAGAATTGATATCTAGAATATATTAAGAATGCCTACAAATTAATGTCAAAAAAGTCAAACAACCCAATGGCAGAAAATCACAGGAATCAGCATCATTCTGATCAAAGACACACAAAACAAAATAGAAAAAGAAAATGTACAATACAAATGAAAAATAATAATAGTGGGCTATCATTAAATGGTACCTCCCTGCCCCCACCCCTACCCACACATAAGTAGACCAGTGTTAATGGTCGTAATGATTCAACTGGATACATATGCCCACTTGGATAATGTTAAAAACAATGTGGAGAGGCTGAAAAAAAAAAAGGAGCAAAAAATGTAAACATTATGCCATTTGGGTAAAGTTAAAGATGTGCACATGATAGGGGCGCCTGGGTGGCTCAATCAGGTAAGCGTCTGACTTCGGCTCAGGTCATGATCTCACGGTTCGTGAATTCAAGCCCCACATCGGGCTCTGTGCTGACAGCTCAGAGCCTGGAGCCTGCTTCAGATTCTGTGTCTCCCTCTCTCTGACCCTCTCCTGCTTGGGCTGTCTCTCTCTCTCTCTTAAAATAAATAAACATTTAAAAAATGTGTACATGATACTACATAATATTTTTTGATGCATACAAATAAAGTGTGAAAACAACAATAATACACACCCATATCAGGTCATTGCTGCGGAGAGAAAAGAAGAAACTGGTTTGCAGGGTGGCGTGAGGAGGGCGGACTCCCATTGTGGAGTCGAGTGTACCTGCTATGTCCTCTTCCTGATAAACAACTACTTCTAAAGCAAACTGGCAAGGTGTTAGGATGTATGAACAGCAGCTGATGATGGTATGCCATTTTCTATACACTGTTTGAAATATTTAATAGTCAACTTCTTAAAAATACTAGAAACACAAAGTATATGGAATATTAACATTTAACTCTGTGAAGAACTGGGGAAAGCCGCATGTTCAGAGCTGGCCGAAGAAGAGGAGTTGATTGTCCAATTTGAGTCATATTTTCACTTAGTGGATTATATCTGTATCCAGTGAAGTTTTTATCCTGTACCTTAGAATTTGAATGTTTACTTCCATACATCAAAATTTTAATATTAATTACAGAAAACTTTCATTTTTCCAGTTTACACATTTAGTTCATACAGAAAGCACAGTGGTTTGGTTTGGTTTGGTTTTGAGAAAGAGACAGGGCAGGGGAGGGGCAGAGGAAGGGGAGACTTAAGCAGGTTCCACACTCAGTGCAGACACAGACACAGGGCTCAATCACAGGACTGTGAGATCATGATCTCAGCTGAAATCGAGAGTCAGACGCTTAGCAGACTGAGCCACCCAGGTGCCCCGAAAGTGAAGTTTTTAGAAATGTTTTATTTATTTTTGAGAGACAGAAACAGAGCGAAAGCAAGGGAAGGGCAGATAGAGGGGGACACAGAATCCAAAGCAAGCTCCAGGTTCTGAGCTGTCAGCACAGAGCCCCATATGGGGCTCGAACTCACAAATCGTGAGATCATGACCTGAGCTGAAGTCAGACATGTAACCAACTGAGCAACCCAGGTGCCCTGAAAGTGCAGTTTTTAAAATCAACTTTATTTATAAGGAGATTTACTTACTTGATAACAGGGATTTCCAGCTACTTCCCGAATGGTACTGACTATAAGGCTCCTTAATGTTTCTCTCATTTCAGTTTTCAATCTTACATTCTCCTATGTTACATGGGAAATGGTGGGGGGGGGGGGTTGTTGTTGTTTTTCTGGGATTTTGTTTTGCTTCTTTAAAAACTTTTTCTATTTAAATCTTTTCTGGGAAAAGAACAGCTATCAGTTGGAGTAAGATTTGAAAAAAAGGCTCATTCACCGTTCAGAAATTATGAAGTTCATTCTTCATTTCTAAAACGATTTAAACACCTAGTTCCTCCTGCTAAGCAGAATTTCAGGGTTGAAGCTTTGGCGTATCCAACAGCCATGTGGACCACACTAGACACAGGGAAGGAGCCTCCTGGGGAGTCTCAGGAGAGAGATGTCACCCTTAGAAGAGTTAATGTAACATTGTTGCAAAGAGTGGTTGTTAGCTGAGCTTAGATTTTGTAGCAATTGAACCACCAAATCAAATGCCCCAGTATTAAAGGGCAGTGCATCCTTTCCCTGTCTTCCTTCTACAGCTCACAATAGTAACAGTAATTTTGGAAATTGTTTCCAATGAGATTGTGCTCAAGTTATTACTACATCTACATAAAGCACTCAAGCGTTGCTTTCTGCCAGGCTCACTGGAATGCACGATTCACAATGGTTTCCAGATCTTTCAGTTCCCTTCCTGTCCAGGACATTGCATTGCCACATGACCTTTGCCAAGTCACTTCTTTCTGCTGCCCCATAACATGAGGTTGTAATTATGATGTTCCCCCTCATAGAAATGTGATGAGAAGCTATTCATAACAAAGACTGTAAAAATTGTGAACATGATGAGAGATGCAGATATTAAATGTATGAAAAAGTTCTTAATTGAGTATTTCCTCCCTGGCTCAATGTGTCCTTAAAATTTATTTGTAAGGACAACAGTAGCAAGAGTGTCTCATTAGGCCCTTCTGATAATGCTATCCATTAAATATGTATTTGATTTTCAGATTAATGATCTTTGTGTGTATTTAAGATATTTTTTCATTGTTCATGAGCCACACGGTCTTTTTTCTTTCCCAAGAAAACTGAGGTCATTTAGTTGGTTTTAAATTGGCAATGTGATCTTGTGTAGTGCCAGACACATGACATGTTCTAGTAGCCGTCTGGACTTGGGTCTGGGATCAGATTCCCTTCCATGCCCAATACACGTTCCAAACCCTTGTGAGCACGCTGGAGGGCAGAGGCGTAAAGAGGTGAGATCAGGCCAGGCCGGCATCCACTCTAGGGTTCAGGCACAGAGTCATACTTCAAAGTGGAGCGAGGGAGTGATTGACAATGCACCGGGGTAGCTCATGGTAGGTGGAAGGACAACAGGAGAGAAATAAGCTGCCTTAGTACATTTTTTTCAAGTTTCTGTTTATCTTCCATCGGTAGACTCTTGAAGCTGCCTTCATATTTGGATGTGGACATTGAAGTATTGCTGACCAGTGCCGGAGTCACAGGATTATCCTGCTGTGCTTTTGATCTTCCCATATGACTGGATTTCCTGAATCATCCTGTTACTGTGTGTGCACATATGTGCACACGTGAATCTTCTGGCACATCTCCCAGAAGCGTTAGTCCTGGGACAAAGGGCCCATTGGTGCTTTCAGAATGTAATATTGATCACTTTGGCTTTCCTTGGCTCAGAGCCAGACACTTTGTCTTTCACTGCACAAGATGGCTGCCAGTTCCATAGGCTTGTCTCCTTGTGACAGGGCTCCGCCGCCCCTGCTGAAGAGCAGGGTAATTTTTTAGGAGCCCTGAAAAGGGTTGTTTAAAAATGAAACTTTGTGTTTTGCCAACTATGGGCAGTGCTGAGAATTTGGCTCTTGTCTTTTAGCCCTTATGGTCTGTGGTATGGTATATTTTTAGTTAATTTATACCCCAAATTCGATTGAGTAGGGAAGTCAGTGAGACAGAAGAACTCATTATGTTTTTTCCCCACTGTGTTTTTACATAATTTGCTGTGTAGTACCTGCCTTAGTCAAATCCATAATTTGGGCTTCAAACTTAATGATAGTTCAAAGGTCAAATTCACAAGGCTGCGGGGAAGAAATCACCTCCTAAGTTTTCACAGTGTACCTTTCATGTAAAGGATCATAAGAATTTTAAAGGCAAATAATTCAGAAAAGGATGTAATGTCAGTGCTTGACTTTCAAAATGATACAAGTCATCAGTGATTACTAGAATACCAAAAAAATTTATGATTATTGTTAGGCAGGCTTCCTTCAAATTAAGGACATGGCTACAAATTTCAGACCCATTGCAAGTTTTTAGATTACCCAAAGAAAAATGCACCAGAATCTTATTTTCTCCTTTTTTTTTCCAAGTATGGTGTCTAAGATTTGACCTAAGCTGGAGAGAAATGACATTCTCCATTTCCAGGTTTCTATGCTGCTTTCCTGCCCACCGCCCTCTATACACCAAAATGAGTTTGACATCATTTCTTCTCCTCTCCTAAGAAGGCATATTTGACACCTGAGAGTAAACCATATACCTGAATTTATTTCATGTGTAAGCCTTTCCTGTTCTCCAGAGAAATAATTGTGGTGGTTTGTTTTTGTTTTGTTTTTAAACAGGGTATAAGGAAAGAACACTCACAGTGGACTTTTAGGATTCAAGGTATCTATAATAGGGATGCCTGAGAGAGTTTTCATTCCTGCCATAACTTTATGGTCAGTAATCTGGCCCTATCCCTTGCTACTGTGGTGTGTTATGCTTTGTTGGGAAGTTGAATCAGCTCTTTTCATTAGCTTCTATTTGATTCGAATCCTGAGCGATGCCACAGGGTAGGTCTTTCATTCAGGTCTGAACAGAAATCAATCCAAATTCCAAACATTACAACTGTAATGGAAAGAGCACATGCTTTGGAATCAGGTAGACATGGGTCAGCTTCCTCATTTTGTCACTTATCAGCTGTGTGGTCTTGGGGAAGGTATTTAACCTCTTCCAACCTCCAATTGTTCATATATAGGATAAAGATAATAATGCACTTAGTTAATGGGGTGAGTAGGAAGCTAAATGAGATCAGGGCTAACACATAATTTGACAGAGCAGCTTCTTTAATAAATTCTCTTCCTATGTACTCTTTAATGTCAGCCATCTCTACCAAACTCCATGGAGCTCAGTTCTTAAGGACAATTTGTGTAATATATACACTCAGCGATGACATTTTTAAAAAATTATTTTCCATGCTTATGAGACCACCAGTATCAAATCTGAAACTGGGATGACAGCACAACTGTGAACTCTGGCAATGTGACAGTCCTGGAGAAAAGTGCCCTGGTGGGCATTCTTTGGGTATACTCAGATTCCCAAATTCCCAGACAGAAAGGGCTGATTGAATCTTTTTCATTTATTCCGAATAGCATGCCTTAAAATCCTTTCTTTCAAAGAAGGCAGATTATAAATAAATGTGTAGTATTATTACACACTCCGTATTCCTTCTCATGTACAAGTGGACCCGATACTCTCTGAGGTTAATAATAAGTCTGTTTTTGAAACTCACGTTTCAAACTCTTGGAGAGAGAAAACTAAGAAACAAAGGAACTTAAAATTAGAGAGTTAAATGAGATGGGTTCAGCCTTGAAAGTCTAGATATTAATATTTTGACCTCTCTCCATGCTCTTGGGGGAAAATGGTGTTTTGTCACAGATGTTACTTAGTGTGTCTGGTACTCTCTACTAATCCCATACATCTTGATATTGTCTAGGAACACCAGAGGCAGGTTGTAATTTGGACTAGGGCTCAGGTTAATACAGGCAGAACTATGGTGAATAGACCATCAGAGCCCAATCAAGGGTTAAGTCAATTTGTAATTCAAACCCTGGAGTTTTGGTCTTTCTCCCTCAAATTTTGAAATCATGTTTGAGCCCTCATCTCAGACAATCATTTTTGCAGCATTATAATAGATTCCTGACAACAATTCCATTGTTTTTCCTTCCCTACAGAAGACTCTGAGAGAAGCATGGCAAATAGGAAAAAAAAAAAATCTACGGTTCTGAGTTTATCCACAGACCCTACCTTACTAGACAAGAGTTTGCATTTAGGTGGCTGTTAGACTCTGAAATCTTCAAATCCACATGGCTGGGACAAAACTTCCTGTCCTTCTCCTTAATCCATATTCACTGCTCAGCTAGCTCTTTGCTATAGAAAAGCTGGACAGTTGAGATTTTGCAAACGTTCGGGATTCTACACAACTTGAAAGTGTCTGTTCCACTTATCCCCACAAAAACCAATTTCAGGGAATTTGTTTTTCATGACACATGTCTCATCCCTCTTTCATTTCCGATCACACATTGGTCCATTAGTTCCTGACGGTGACACCAACAACTGTCCTTCTTCATTCTGTAAATATACATTGAGTGTCCTGTGCCTACCTGCTGCTATACTTGGAAGCTTGAAATACAAAGCAGAGGACATGGCTCTGCCTGCAAGGAGCTTGCCTTAAAAAAAGGAATGATAGTTATCCTTCGTGACACTGAACTGCGGAGTTAGAGATGGCTGTCTGTCATGCAGAGATCTATCATCTTCTCCAGAAATCCTAAGCTAGGAGCCTGCAGGGTAAATTCAACCTAAAGACATATTTGGTTTGGGGTGCCCGGGTGGCTCAGTCAGTTAGGTGTCTGACTTTGGCCCAGGTCATGATCTTGCGGTCCATGGTTTTCAGCCTTGCGTTGGGCTCTCTGCTGACAGCTCAGAGCATGGAGCCTACTTCAGATTCTGTGTCTTCCTCTCTCTGTCCCCCAAACCCCCACCCCCCTGCTTATGCTCTGTCTCTGTCTCTGTTCTGTCTCTGTCTCTCTCTCTCGAAAATAAATAAACATTAAAAATTTTTTAAAATAATAAAAACAAGAAGATTTCACAACAGGGCTTTCCTTCTCACTTGGCAACAGTTGGATGGAGTGCCCAGTTTTTCATAGTCCCTATCTGTTACTTTGTTCTCCCAGTTTCAACGATTTCTACAGAAAAGAGTAGGAAGTTTCTAGGAAGGTAGTAACCTGAATGTATTGTTTTCCTTTTTAGTTCAGCTTCAGTGTATTCTGCTTTCAGCCTCCAGACTGCTAAAGCTGACAGACAGACTCATGTGCTAATAAATCCAAGCTCCAGGGGACACCCAGAGGACAAATCTCACACAGGGCTTTCCTCCGCACCCCCACCCCTGTGTCTGGGAGAGCCAAGAGATTCCCGAAGTAAAGACTGAGAAACCATGGATCCTGGAAAGTACCTAGTTCTAAGACCACATGGATTTTGAAGTGGGAAGATAATACGTAAAAGTCTGGATTTATCATTTCTCCTTTGCAAATGAGAAGATATTGGGGCACCTGGGTGGCTCAGTCAGTTAGGTGTCTGACTTTGGCCCAGGTCATGATCTTGCGGTCCATGGTTTTCAGCCTTGCGTCGGGCTCTATGCTGACAGCTCAGAGCATGGAGCCTACTTCGGATTCTATGTCTTCCTCTCTCTGTCCCCCAAACCCCCACCCCCCCCACTTTGGAAGAAGTTTGGTATTAGTTCTTTGAAGGTGTCTGGTCTTCTGGCCCGTAAGCGCCAAGGAGAGGGCCTCCTGAGTGGCTCAGTCAATTGAGCATCTGACTCTTCATTTTGGTTCAGGTCATGATCCCAGGTTTGTGGGATGAAGGCCTGCGTCAGGCTCCATGCTCAGTGTGAAGCCTGCTTAAGATTCTCTCTCTCTCCTTCTCTCTCAAATAAAAAAAAAATGCCAAGGAGTAGCAAAGCAGATTGTTTAAACTCTCACTACCCCTAGGATTGGAAGAGAGGGAGGATAGCTAGGAGAGGGATGGTTTTTGCATAGTCTCTCAACAGCAGTCAGCTTCTTGTTGGTAAAGGCTGCTTCTACAATGCAAGAGCTGTAATCACTTGAGGTATTCCAATAACCAGAAATGAGTTCATCATGAAAAATAATCAGTTGAAAAGAGTCCAATGGTTCACAAGAACATGATAGGTTATAATACATAGTACACTTCACATGGGTGTTGAAGGACAGTTCATGAAGATTCAGGCAGCACTCAAATACTTCCTGCATATAAAATTCATAATTTCTGAACTAGGAAAGTCAGTAAAAGAATTGATGGCATGGTTGGTTACCACTGAGACTCAAATTAGTGGCCTGGAATGTCAAGTAAAGGTAATATCTCAAAGCACAAAATTGTGTCTCAAATATATGGAAGGACACACACACACACACACACACACACACACACACACACACGAAATGAAGGATACAGCAGGAGCCCCACGTGTAAATGATAGAAGTTCTGGAAGGAGAAGGCACAAAAGGAGGAGAAGCAGTTAAAAAAAATTAGAAGATTTCCCTCAAGTTCAGAGGTCTAATTTGCAAATTTAAAAAAATGATGAGAGAAGACATAAACCCAATAGATATTTTTAAAACAAAAATAATAGTAATATGATTAAATATTCTCACAAAACTATTTAAACTTTAAGAGATAAAGTATAAATAAATAATGGTCAGGAATTTAAAAAGATATCATTGTTCATAAAAGATAAAAAGAATTATAAATGAGTATTCATACAACTTTTAACAACAAATTTGGAGAAGTCAACAAGAATAATTCCTTAGCAAAATAAAATTACTGAACGTGATCCAGGAAGACTGCAATCAATTACCACAGAAGAGATCATCAAATGATTAAAGATTTACCATTAAAACAGTCCCAGGAATGGCTGGATTAATAACTAAGTTTAGCTAACCATTTAAAAATACATAATTCCAATGTTGGTTTTACTATTCCATTCTCCAAATTATTTTTCAAAGCCTATACATGGCGTTCAAATTAAAATCTAGTAATTAGTAGTACAAAAGAGTAATAATAGTAAAGGGCAATCTCACCTATAGATAATGAGGCAAAAAAATCCATTCAAAATATAAGCAAACAGAATCTTGCGCTGTATGACAAAAACAAACAATTATTTTTACAGGGACAGTTCATTGCAAAGATGAAGGGATATTTCAAAAATTATCAAGATTATCTATCATCAGAAATCTGAAGGTAAAATTATATTAATTTATTTATATTACTAGATGTTAAAAATTTTCATAAATTAAAAAAACTGTCATTTTATAAACTTGGCAGTATTTTCCAATCTTGAAAAACTTTACCAGCAGCTAAGGTTATTCTAAAGGACAAAACACTAAAGCAATCTTAATAAAATCAAGAACAAGATAGGTGTGGGTACAAAAATGGAACATTATCGTAGAGGTAAGTACTAGCTAGTATATCAGTTAGAAGAAACTATTACTTATGTGTAGATATTTCTTAAAGGAATAGAAAGTACATGAAAAAAAACATAAAATCAGTTGAAAGATATATTTTCACAAATGAAATCTTTCCATATTCTTTGATTAAAAGATAGTAAGAATGTCAATTTGCCAAAAATTATTGCTTAAATGTAATGTAATGTAATGTAATATTATAAAGTTTAGGGCAAGTGGATAGAAACTTCAAAGTTTACAATGAAGAAAACATTTCAATGAATAACCAAACAAGTTTTGAAAAAGATGAATAGTAAATAGAGACTTGCCTTACAATCAGAACATACTGTTAAGACAACTGACATTGAATTAATATGGTTGTAGGCATAGGAAGAAACAAAGAAACTAGCAGAACAGAATAGAGAATCCCAGATAATACATAATTTGATATATGAAAAAAGGGGAAATTAATAATTATTTCACAAATAGTGCTGGCACAAAAAGCTACTCATCTGAAAAAAGTGAAACTGAACTTTATACAAAAATTAATTCCATATGGATTAAAACCTTTAAGTGTATAAGAATAATAAAATAGAGCATGAAAATCTAGTATACAGTAAGTATCATCCAGGGGCAGGCAAGACTCAGCAGCATAAAAATCATTTTAACAATACAAACATTAAATTTTTTGAATGACAAAGTATCATCTATCATTTATTATATATTAAAATATTAAATATTTACACATAAATATATAACCAATACATTCACAGAATTTATTTCGGAAAATACTTGCAATTCAGAAGATCACCAGAGGTTTACCAACTATGATAATTAAAAAACTCTTACTTATTTTTTTTTTATCTTAGAGGGTGCAGGTAGGGGAGTGGGTCAGAGGGGAGAGAGAGAGAATTCCAAGCAGGCTTCATGCTCAGCATGGAGCTGGACCTGGGGCTCAGTCCCGTGACCCTGTGATCATGACCTGACCTGAAACCAAGAATTGGCCACTCAACCAACTGAGCCACTCAGGTGCCCCCAAATCTCTTACTTATTGACAAAAATGAGACATGAATCCCAATAGCAAAGGATATGAATAGTCAACCACGTGGCCAACCACATATGAAGATATTCTTAGTTTAATTTATGTTTCCTTAATTCTCTTGATTCCTCATTAAACTGACAAAATTAAAAAGTGTTGGAACATTTATTGTTGTCAGGTTCATGGAGACATAGGTTCTCCTATATTGCTGGTGAAAATGAGAATAGCTTCAGTCTTTATGGACCTCAATCTGGCAAAATATTAAAATTTACAAGACACTTTAACCCGGTAAATCCCACTCCTGGAGATCTATCCCACAGAGGGGAAAGAGCATCAGTTTTTAAAAATGGATTTTATATGATTGGATATATACTGAAGCACAGTTGATACAAACAAAAACTAAATAATAAAGTAAATATACCTGAGCATATAAACACTAAATTATGGTTTAACTACACCATGGAATATAATGGAAGAAGTCATTAAAAAGAATGAATGAGAAGTCTAGACATTAATTTTGAGAGATTGTGAGTAGGTGTTTTTGAATACAAGAAAAGATAAAGAAAAGTGTAAATGATTCCATTTTTATAAAACAATGATAAGATGCTATATACATGGGGATCTATAAATATGTACATTTATGTATAGAACGATGTGACTGGAGGACATGGGAATGGTACTGTACTAAGTTATTAGCGGGGTATGGCAGAGTTAGTTAGGAATTGTGTCTCTGCTGTTTCTCCCAATTTCTTCCTTGTGCCTCCCAACATTGCCCAATCACCTTTGCAGTTAGGTTGGGGGCATGTGACAAGTTCTGGCCAATGGATTGTTAGTAAAAATGAGGCCGTTGAGAAATGATGCGCCTCTTGCATGTCTCTCTTCCCTTGGAAAACTTGGAGGCCACATGTTCCAGATGGTGAAGCTACAAGTTTGAGGAAGACTGCCAATCCACATTAAACTTTGTGTGAGAAAAATAAACTCATTTCACTAGGCCATTCAGATTTTGGCATTTTTCCCTTATGGCAGCTATTTTAATTATCTTAATCCAGAGATTAATATTTTGAGAAATGAGGTATTGCTGAAATTAAAGAAAAATCTAAAATACATGCCTTGCATTAGTGTGAGGCAGGCAGTGAGAAAATTGACATCAGGGGGAAAAGAGAAATGGATGTTATTCAGTGGCAAAGACAGAAAGGAAGAAATAAAGGAAAGGAAAAAAGAAAGGAAAAGGTAAAACCATTACTTGTGATAACTGGGGCATTAGGGGAGACCACATGCACAGCAGAAGAGATTAGAAAACATAACAAATAGAAATGAACAGAGGCCATTGCTAATTGCTTTTGTCAAAATATAAGAAAGTGATAAAGTCAGAAAAAACCTGGCCAATTTGTAAGCAGAAATTAAAAGAATTACAGAGAGAAGACAAAATTTAGATTATACAGGGTCGAAAAAATTGATTTTTTTTTATCAGCCTCAAAGAGTAAGAGATAGTAATAACAAAAAGTTTAAGGGTAAATGTCCCATAAAACCTCCTGGTTGGCAAAAGTGATCACATTCTGATTTCTCACCTTCAAGTCTGAAAGGCTCCACTTGGCTACCGTTAAGCTGAAAAAGACAAGTACAGAGATAAGAAAGCAAAGACACAAAGCAGAGATGAAAATTATGTCTAAAAAAATTCATTAGAGTATGTTTACTGGCACAAAGAACCATGTGAGAAGATGAGAAACCTACATTTTAAAAATGTTAAGCTTACCAAGATTTTTAAGAAGCTGCATTGCCAAAGAAACTAGTAGCTTTAGACCATGGTAATACTTTGTTCAAGAAGTGGAGATTTTTACTTCCCATCAAAATGAATTATTATCCCACATAAAACAACTAAGCAACCAAAGAAAATAGGTGAAAAATTACTTTTCAAGACACCAGGCACGAGGCAATGAAGGGAAATTATTCTTAAAAAATTTTTTTTTAATGTTTATTTATTTTTGAGATAGGGAGACAGAGCATGAGTGGGCTAGGGGCAGAGAGAGAGGTAACACAGAATCTGAACCAAGCTCCAGGCTCTGAGTTGTCAGCACAGAGCCCTATGTAGGGCATGAACCTACGGACCATGAGATCATGGCCTGAGCTGAAGTCAGATGCTCACCCAACTGAACCGCCCAGGTGCCCTGGAAAATTATTCTTGAAAGATGGGAGACAAGGTGAGCCCGACAAGTATTCCAGCTTACATCCCAGAGAAAGTTTCCAGCCAGGGCCCTGATAGGGAAATTCAGGTGGATAGTGTCAGTGGAGGAATTTGAGGAAGCAGAGCTGGGAGACTGGAGAGTACAATCTGGCTAGATTTTGCAGGCAGAGTACCCCCAGAGAAGACAGAGCTCCACAACAAAAATTCTAGACATCTGCAGAGGATTCTTGTCAAGTATGTAGCTAAATATTGATGAGCACATGCATTTAATGGAATACCTAAGACTGGAGAAAAATCACCTGAAAAGATCAGCAGTAACAATCCCCCCAGTCAGAAAGGAAAGCCTCATAATGCATGGAGCTTTGATTAGAGTATTCAGGAGGATTTTGTCTCAAGGTTTGGAAAAATCAATCCCTGACTCAATGCTGTCATGTTCTAGTCTAACAAAACTTAAAAGCAAGATCTAAAAGATCAAACCATTTCCAAATAATTTAACAGTGTCCCAGAATGAAACTCAAGAATATTTCTAGAAATAGGGGTGCCTGGGTGGCTCAGTTGGTTAAATGTCCATCTTCTGATTTCAGCTCAGGTCGTGATCTCCAGGTTCATGGGACTGCACCCTGCCATCAGGCTCTGTGCTGACGGCATGGAGCCTGCTTGGGAGTCTCTCTCTCCCGCTCTTTCTACTCCTACCCTCTTTGTGCTCTCTCTCTCTCTCTCTCTCTCTCTCAGAATAATGAAAATTAAAAAAAGAGAATTTGTAGAAATAAAAACAATCAAATGAAACAAACAAAAAACTCCTTAGCCACCAATGTAAAACGCACAATGTCTGTCATCCAATCAAAAATTATCAAGCATGCAGGGGCACCTGGGTGTCTCAGTCAGTTAAGTGTCCAACTTTTGATTTCGGCTCATGTCATGATCTCATGGTTTCATGAGTTCAAGCCCCACGTTGGGCTCTGTGCACTGACTACATGGAGCCTGCTTGGGATCTTCCCTCTAGTCCTTTGCTCTCTGCCCCCTCCCTCCACCCTTCACTCATGCTGTCTTTTTCTCTCTCAAAATAAAAATAAAAATAAACTTTAAAAAAATTATCAAGCATGCAACTACTATGATCGATAATGTGGAAAACATTAAGAAAACCAAATCATAAACGAAACATGATAGAATTAATAGGCAAGGACATTAAAACAACTCTAACTGCATTATATATGTTTAAGGAGTTAAGGGAATGATTGAATATCTTAAGTAGAGACATGGAAGGTATGAAAGAGAACCAAACTGAACTTATAAAAATGAAAACTACAATGTCAAAAATGAAAAATACATTGGGCAGGATAAGTGCAGATTAGACATTGCCTAGGAAAAGATTAATGAACTTGAAGACATAGCAATAGAAACTATCCACAATTAATCACAGAGAGGAAAAAAGCTTACTGAGAAAAGAACAGAGCTTCAGTAAGTTGTGGTGTAACTTTAAGCAACCTAATATACACATAATCTTAGTACCCATAGAAGAGGAAAGGAAAGACAGAAAAAGTATTTTGAATTGTGCTGAAATAATGGTCAAAACAATTTCAAATTTGGTGAAAATTATAAATCCATAGATCCAAGAATGCAGAGAATCCAAAACAAGAACAAAAGTATGAAGATCGTGACACCAAGGAGCATTGTAATAAAATCTCTTAAAATTAAAAAAAATTTTGTTAATGTTTATTTATTTTTGTGAGACAGAGAGAGAGAGCATGAGCAGGGGAGGGGCAGAGAGAGAAGGAGACACAGAATCGGAAGCAGGCTCCAGGCTCTCGGCTGTCAGCACAGAGCCCGATGGGGGCGCTCAAACTCACAAACTGTGAGATCATGACCTGAGCTGAGTTGGCCACTTAACTGACTGTGCCACCCAGGTGCCCACCTCAAAATTTCTTAAAATTACTAAAGAGAAAGTTCTTGCAAGTAGTCAAAGAAAACATGTTACAAAAAAGAGGAACAAAGATATAAATGATAGCAAGTTGTTAATCAGAAATAATAAAAGTTAGAAGGCTGACTACTGCTTTTGACTTATCTACCCTTTGTTTCCCTGCTTTAGCTTGAACCCCCAAACCTATCTAGTACTTGGCACTTCTGGAACCTACTTTCCTATCTTAAAACCTCTGTCTAAAGACTTGGAACAAACTTTTTTTTTTAAACTACTAAACTCTCCACTATTTAAAGAAAAACATACCATTTCTTTTAAGAAGACAGTCTGCAATCTAAAATACATAGAATTTAAAAGAAATTTATATTCTATCAAGAAAAGGAGGGTAAGAAATAGATTTATCAAGTGGAGAATAAATTAGTTTACTCAGGAAGTCTTTTTTTTAATGTTTTATTTATTTGAAGAAAGTACAAGCAGGGGAGGAGCAGAGGGTGGGGGGCACAGAGGATCTGAAGAGGGCTTTGCACTGACAGCAGAGAGCCCAATGTGGGGCTTGAACTCACGAGCCATGAGATGGTGATCTGAGTCGAAGTTGGATGCTCAACCGATAGGATAAGCAACCAGATGTACTTGAGATCCTTTCCTTCTAAGTTATTATGTTTGGGACTTGGCAGAGCTAAGAGATGCTGGTTAAGGACTGAATTGGAACCAAAAGGCAGTGCAGAGGGTCAGATTGTGAGGGTTTACATTCCTGACTCTGTCACTTACTAGCTTGGGAACTTGGGCCATCACCTAACTTCTCCAAGCCCCAGTTTCCTCTTCTGCAAACCAGGAGCAACTAAATGTACTTCATACGATTATAGTAAGAAGTAAAGTGTTGATGTCTGTAAATCACCATGTGCCACAGATGCACGGTCAACAGGAGAGACACCAGCACATCAAAGTCCTGCTCCCCGTGTAATGCAGGCTGCATGTGAAAACAAATGCTGTCATTGGTTATCAGATTTAGTATCCGTTATGAAGAATCTCTGAATGAGTTAAATCAGACCAAGGCTGAAATAAATGGAGCATAACTCACCAGTTTGTTAAAGATAATCGACAAAGTCGCTGGCTTCCACTCACAGTGTTTGAGGGAATGCTTGACTTGCTTAGTGGCTACGTGAAAAGAATACAAAGGTCAAAGGGGTCCCTTGTGATCCATACTGGAGCTGAACTCATGGTTATTTTGTATTTTTTATTTTAGCAAAAGGGAGAAGAATGCAGCAAATTTTCTAAGGGTTAAAAAAAAAACGCAGGCATGAAAGAAATGATTTTAAGTATCACCAAATACTTTTTAACTACCAGATACCATTACATAGTCATTAATGATTCACTTCAGGGCCCCCTGATTTTAGCTTCTTAAGGATTTGGCCAGCATAAAAATGACCAAAGCTGTGGACCACGGCAGCACTGGAAAAACTGCCCAGCCATCAGGGAGTCTGTCATTTGGATATTAGGAACATCAAGGGTTCCGAGCCGACTGTGAACCTGATCCAGCTGGAGTGTCGCTGAAATGGGGACCTGGCCAGGGGGAGAACTGTGTGCTTCTCCTGCCTCTGTGGATCTCCCCCATGGCTAGTTGGGCAACTGCGGGGGCCAGCTGCATGCCAGTTCTTCATGCTGTTGCCCGGGAGGCACCTCGGTTTCCTCGACAGGCTGAAGGTGGACTTCTCTCAGCACATTTCCAGACTGTCCTCTTCTCTGGCTCGAGGGTCAGAACAAACCTGACTGATTTATTTTCAGACTTTGCACACAGGAATGGAATTTAAAACCTTTTTTATTTCCAAATGCTAAATTGGATCTCACACACACGTGTGTACATTCAGGCTTAGCACGAGAGAAAGCCCAGAGCTCGGTGGTCGTGAGTCCCATATGCCACCGCTGTCCTTTCATGTGCTGACCCCGCTGGCCTCTTCCCACCAGTATCTCCATGCTTCGTCTCTGCCACAGAAATGTCAACCACGCAGGACTGTGGATATTACAGATTGTCTTCCTTCACCTCCTGGCAGCCCAGAAAACAAACAAACAAACAAACAAACAACCCCAGCTAAACTGAGCCTAACTGTAAGTTAGTTCTTCCTCCGTCATGTAAATATAATAACACATAATTTTGCCTATAGTAGTTGGTACATACACATTAAAAGCTTTCTAGCCACTTCATGTTGCTTTATAAAACTGAACATATGCCTTCCTGGGATTCATTTTAGTAGGATGATGTTTTCAGAGATGCCTTATGTTAACCTATGCTATTTTTGTCTTGCTTTCACCTTGTAAGCTCTTTCCGGTGCTGTACATCGTTTTAGGAAAAGAATGAAACAGCAAAGGGTTTTAATTTTCCCCTCTTTTCTTGTGTATCTACTTCCCCGTGCCCCACCAACACTGGTATTGAGTGGATTTCCTCCAGGAGCCTTGCGAGTGTCTGTCTTCTTTCTAAGCTGTTCCTTCCCCTCTGCCGCACAGCTCCCTGGTGCTGACAAAGCCTGTGTTCAAGCCCTCTGTGTCCTTCCTTGGTGTGCATGTTTGTATTTTCCCTGCCTGAGGTTGGGCTGACTGTGGGGCTTGCCACAGAAGAGGCAGGATTTTGGATAAGCCAGCAGTTTAAGCAGGTTTTATGACCAGTCAGTGTAATAAAATGCATTCAGGGGTCACCCGAGAAACTTTAATCAGCACCAGGGGTCACTGGATAGCACTTCTAGACAGGAGAGACAGAAATGAGGAACAGAGATTCAAAAGAGAGGACGAAGAGTTGGGGGAGGGGGTTAGGGATCTAAGGTTCTCTAGTTATCAGAAATAACTTAAAAAAAAAACCCCAATGTGTTTTGCAATCAGAAATGGCAAAAAGCGCCATAATTGCCCAGCGGAAATGAGAGATCTGCTGCAAATTTAGATGAGAATTTTACCCAAGACTTAATTTTTTCCCCTTGTGCAGTTTTGCATGAAAGTTTAGCCTTATGATTGGTCTCAGGATGGATATCAGATATCTCACCCTGAAGGGAGAAACATTCCCACCAAATCCTTCTCCCCTGAAACAAAAAAAAAATTCTGCATCCAATAATCAGAGCTTGGGCAGACAAATTGGCACCACTATTTTGCTTTCCAGCCTCTTTTTTATTTTCTGCTAGAAATAAGACTGCAGACTTGAGTCACAATTCACAAATATTTGGTAGTATTATGTTGCAAGGAACTGGGGGGGTAGAAACCCAGAAGAAGGTAATTCTTAAAAGCTTTGCCTTCACTCATGCAAACAAACTTTATGCTTCTCAATAAATCTTCTGTTTTGTAAGTGGCCATTAAAATAACAGATCATTTGATTAAAATTCTGTTTTCACAACGGTCATTTGGAGTTTTGGGGAACCTCCAAATGTGGTCTTGGCCATGATGTCATTAGCATTTTATTAATGCATTCAAAAGGTTAAAAGCTCTTACTTTTTATAGGGCTTTTAAAAGCAAACATTTGATTGTCTCTTGCATAAACTAACTCTGAACCCATTAAAATGTGACAACAACTTCAGAACTGACCCTGTTTAAGGGTAAGAAAATTGATCAAGGATTTGCCACATTTTTAATTGCTTTGAATGAAATGGAAACTGAACTGAGGCCAATATTTGGGAATGGAAAGAACTAAATCCAGTCCAACACCTTTCAATATAATAATGATATTTTTTAAATTAGGGTTTTTCCTTTTTAAAGTTGAATGATTCTTTATGGCACAAAAAATAGTTTATAGTTTGAAAGGTTTATTTTTTCCTTTGGTCCAGTCACAGTGCAGTTTGTCATTAAATATAAGATGGAAATATTTTTTTTAAAAATATGTTTCAGGTGTCCTAGCCTTAAAAAAAAAAAAAAAAAAAAAAAGCTCAGGGCGGCAACTTAAGTGTGCCTTTGTTGTTTATTCGGATGGAAAAACATGTGTGGCTGCGTAGATTTGAAATAATGTTATCAAACTTTTAGGCTCTTACTTTTAAATTAGGCACTTTGGGAAATTATGTAATAAATCCAAAGTAAAATAATAAATCCAGGGGTGCTGCAGTCTATTAGCCATTTATTGTTATTTTCCATTTTGTCTCATTCTCATCACATATATTTATAGGTTGGAAGGCCCCATTTCATTGGATATTTTGAAGAGAAAATTCCTGTTCCTGCCCCTACCCCCCAGCTTCTACTCCAAATGGAAATATACACCCTCCATTCTAATTTTTTCCTGTTCTTGCGTCACTGGTCATGAAAAGTTTTCAACTACCTTTATTGTTTTATTCCTTTAGTTTTTAGTGACTGATCTCATTTCTCACTCTGGTACATTCTGTTTCTTTCAGAGCACATTAGGCCTTTATTTTTTTTTATCCTTTACAAATGAACTACTGAAAAAGCATCTCCCTGAGCCTTTCTGTTTCAATCCAGCTTCTGTGTTCTGAGGCATTGGGGGAGCTACGTAACTAGCAGGAGCTGATCAGCAGATAAGCTTGCATAACACGGGCTTAATTATACAAACAAGTCTTTCTGGAGAAAGTCTTCTGACAATTACCTCCCGAAATAAATATACCTTGGCGACTGTCAATAGTAATAAAACCTACACAATCGTTTCTTAAAGCTTTTATTGTTTGCCTGTAATTAGCATGTTGATGTGATTAAAGCTACATTTGACTTCTGATAAACCCCAGACTCCTATAGATAACATTTCCAGCAGTTCAAAGCTGCTTTCATTAGAAGCGATATTTATCTGATTTGTAACCAATCAATTGGAAATAAAACTTTCCTGTGGCATGCCGTTAAAACAGCCAGCAGCAGCCTACTTTCCTCAGACCCCTCTTCTCATCTTGTCCTTGGATGAGATGGATTCCATATGGTCAGGCGCAGGAGAACGGGCAGGGAATTGAAAAGGTAGAGAACGCAGCTCTACGGAGGCCCCTCCACACTTACTGCCTTATTTCTACTTGCTGCTATTAGAAGGCATGGTCACTGCTGTAACCAATTTTCCCGAAAAATACACTTTTGTGTGGCAGCAGAAGAGCCTGAAGAACAGGGGTTTGCAAAAGGCATATTTGCAATGTTTACTGTGCTCCCACGTTTTTACGTTAGGTTTGACTCTTTTACCAGAGGCTTTCAATTCTGTTTTTAACTTTATCATCTTTGACTTTCCCCAGAGTTATTTCTCCCTTTATTTCCATATTATTATTCTCATTTTGTATCATCTTTCTTCCTTTCTGATTTGTGTTTTATTTATTTATTTTTTTATTGTGTCCGTTTTCTGGGAAAGTATTTGGTTTGCAACTACTTTAAATTTCCTTGGTCAAAAAAATTACAAAGCTCTAAATTTTTAAATTCTGACAAATTGACAAATCGTGACTTTCAAAAGTTTATCTGACCCAGCAAATATGCTGAGGACGTTCTAAATGTCCATAAACATTTGAGGAGCACAGAGCTAATAGCATCTCTATATTATTCCTGCTGTGACACTGCATCCTACACCTTACTTTCTGTATAATTTCACCTCTGCATGGACTAATTGATTCTTATTCTCAGTAAGAAGAAAGAAGAAGGAAGGAAGGAAGGAAGGAAGGAAGGAAGGAAGGAAGGAAGGAAGGAAGGAAGGAAGGAAGGAAAAGAAAGAATGAACGAACAAAAGAAAGAAAAAGAAAGAAGGAAAGAAAAAAGAAAGCCCACTTTCAGAATCTGTACTATGTTTAGTCAGAGCACTTCACTCTTATCCTCCATACTCTCCAAACATTTCATATTTTTAGAAATGAATTAGAGAAAGGAAAGTATTTTCTATAATGGATCCAGTGTTGACATGCAAACCTTTATGTATTCCCAGCCATGGCTCATTAAAATCTGTCTTTAAATATATGGTAAACATGTGCATAAATGCCATATACGCCATGCTTTTTAAGTAGGGTTTTAAAGCGAATATACATAAACAAAATATTTTATTGCCATTAAAATGAAAACATGAAATCTGTGTCTGTGAAGCCATTTATACTAATCTGGACATGTTCAAAGGCTTTCAAGTTTTATTTAATTATATGGTTTCTCAGTGCCCATGTCAAGTGTTTTCACAAACACTGTAATTTATAACTTTATAGATAATCCTGTACATTTCCAACCTTATTTAAACACATGCATGTCTTTGCACAGATAATTCAAGTGCATTGTTTTGAAAACACTGATTCTCTCTAATCCTAAAATGACCTCAGTTATGACATTTAATATCTTGGTAAGGAATGTCATTTCATGTATTTATCACCGAGGGGCAGTTGCACTTAAAATTTGAGGAAATAGGAAGAGAAAATATTTCTGTAAAGTGAACAACAAAGAAGACAGCAAGATTGGGTGTGACAAGTATGTCTCCACTGGTCTAGTGTTTATGAATATGCCTTATAGCCTGGAGAATTTCTGGAGAAATCCAAGCTCAGGGAAAAGGTCAGTAGTATACTGCATGTCTCTTGAAAGCAGCTTTTATCAAATAGTTTAAACATTTTCTTACCATTTTTTTAAGAAAATATTTTAGAAATCATTAAAAATCCATTTTAAGTAAGTCAACTGTAAAGTAGTTCTTCACTTTAATGCATTCCCTCATTTCTCCATCTCCTAATTAATATACATTCAGGTGAGTTTGTTGGCAAACATTTTATGTTACTAAAACACAAAATATTTATTCTCGTCATCTTGATTTGGAATCCCTTAATTTAAGGTTATTCATTTTGCCCTTCAGATAAAATTTTCATTTCTGTTGAAAGAATGTTAAGTATATTTTAGAAACTAAAGCTGGAATTTTTTTGCACATAAATTATCTTATATTTCAGCAACAATATGATCACTAAAATAACAGACAAGTTCAGAGCACTTTGGACTTGAGCGCGCTTTTAAAATATACTCTGCACATAACTGAAACCACAGTGACAATATTTCAAGTAATAGAAGGAAAAATGGTTTGCAGATTTACAAAGAGAAATCATATACTTCTGCAAAGTTTTACTCTCATGGGGTTGTCAGGCTTACAGACGAGTAAGATTAAGACAGTATCATATCAGATAACAAAAGATAGAGAGGAAAATCTTGTTTGACTATATTTTTAAAAATCGGTGCTCAGTATGTATGTATACGTGTGTGTTTATGCATTTGTGTATAAAAGAGACACATAGGTGACCGTGGCATCATGATGAGCTGGGTTTTTTTTTTTTTCTGTGCAAGTCTCTTGTATTACCTTTCACATATATCTCTCTCTCTTTTAAACTTTTTTTTGGTGGAGAAAACATACTATCTAGCCATTCATTATAGCCACACAATGAAAAATATCACAATGAAACCTAAAAAGAATCTGAATTGTTTCCTTTTATAAGACCTAAGCGCTGAGTGTCTGAAAATCATCAAGGCACTGAACTAATAATGGTTTCAGTTTTTACCCAAGTGTTTGGCATCATGTAGACATGGCCACAGGCTCCGTTCCCTGTTGGCTGTGGGTTTTTATCATCTGTAGATACGGGATATTTCAAAAGAACTAAGCAGAGCAGTGGCAGGAGTGGTCAAAATGACAACTTCCAGGCAACATATTTAAAGAGGGAAGGTCTGACCACCTTCTCTAGCAGTTAGCCAAGCCAAATCATTCCAGTTCACATCTCTCATTTTACACCTCAGGTGATTTTTCTCCCACAGTAGTCTTTGTAGTTGTGCATATTAATGTCTTCAGTTTTGTTTCCTGAAATTAACATGACTGTTTTTAACATCACTATTTTACCCTATACATAATGGATCTTTAAATTTTGTTCATAAATTCTATGCACATCATCAACAAATGGCTCTGTGTTTCTGTGTCACCTCTGATAGAGTAATAGAAAAAGAATCTTATTTTAAATTTTACCTGGAGACAGAGTGGGCTTCATTCTTCACAGGTTTTTCAAAGATACAGAATGTCCAAGAACTTGGGGAGGGTGTAACAGGAACAAATAGTCTGACTCTACTGTCCCATTAAACTACAAAGCAAATTCAAGTTTAAGTAACTCAATTTGTTTAAGAAGTTGATTTGCCCTTTTATTTTTATTTTTTAACATGCCTGATCTGAAGCACACTTACGAGTGTGTTTTGATGTTAAATGTCCTTTCCTGTCTGATCACACATTGATGGAAACAATAACATGAGCTAAATCCACTCTGGCTCCCCAGGCAATCTGCAAATAAATTGATACGGTAACTTCACCTCTCTGGTTCTCAAAAAACTAGCTCTCAGATGCTGCATGGAAGATTCTTCTGAAGGAAGTACTCCACACAAAATGGCGGCATTGGGCGAGTCTGCTCACAAGGGCAAGGACAGGGAGAGGTACAAACCCTCACAGAGAAGTGGGTCATGGGCAACATGGATGTGCACTCGTGAACATGTCCCCACTCCACTCCGTGAGCCTGCTCTTCCCAGGCTGTAGGAAGGCCTGATGGACGTGGCCAGGGTGGGCTCTAGAGCACGCCTCAGGTTTGCTCCGGACTCAGCAATTTTTGCAGAGTCACTACAGAGCCCAGAAGAAAGAACACCAAAAAAGAACACTGAAAACACTAAAAAAGATTTAAAAGGGAAGAAAAGAAAAAGAAAGGGTGGGGGAGAAGAAAGAGCAGGCCCTCTCAGCTCCAACGGAAGCTATGCCAAGAAGCAACTAACTAAAAACAGACTGAACAGAGAGGGGAAATGAGGAAAGAATGAAATGGTTTGGAGTCAGGCTGACAAATGCACGAGAGAAAAATTCACATGGTTTTAGAGCAGTACTTGGCATCTATCTCAGAATTTGTGTGTGTGTGTGTGTGTGTGTGTGTGTGTGTGTGTGTGTGTGTGTAGTTTTTCATTTTTATTTCTGGAAGAATAGTTTGAATTTCTTTTTACTGAAAAAGATGAGTTCTCTTCCTTCTTTTAGAATAGTAGTGCCGAGGCCACCCCCATCGCCCCTCAAAAAGTCTGCCTCCTCCTACTTAATATAGTTTTTAGACATGTTTTCTTGTGCTGAATCACTAGATTGCTTCCTATGGTTTCTGAGCAAACACAGTACTAAAAGCCAAATGTCTGGGCTCACTGTCTTTTCAACTAGTTTCCTAACAGCCCCTTTTGAGAAAATAGAGGACCACTGGCTTGTTTCAAAAGGAGGCAGGTTGCAGCGTGGGCCAGTCTTGATTCTGTCTTACTCTGATCGTCTAAGCAGCCCCAGGGCTGTGGTCTGCACACATTTGGCTTATTAGATCTAATCCACTGATGGCTGGTGTGGTAACGAATGTCTGAAATGCTTGTCTATGATTAGAAATTTTTAATGCTGTCCTCATGGGCTCTGCTGAGCTCTCCTGCTTGTAAACAGAGGCTTAACACACTCAAATCATCCATGGAACTGTGTGAGCTGGCTACACCCAGAGAGAAAACTTGGCGTTGCGATGATAATTTCCCTCTCACCTTTGACTAGGAGGGGTAATTACATATAATTTGTAGAAACAGTTGTTCTGCCATTAGAGAACCTAAGGGAAACACGGAAGTTTGTTTAAACTAAATTGAATACCTTTTAGATAAGAAATGCAAATGCAGTTTAAACTGAATTATTCCTCTCTGTCCTGTGATCAAAGCATGGGCGGACTGTGACAGCTCTGAAAGCCAGGAAACAGTGTGGTCATTCCTAGGTGGACCTCTATCTGCAAGGCTACGAAATCTAGAGTTGGCGGAGCAAAGATCCTCCAACAGATGCCAGGGTCTTTTGTTTTCTTCTGTGACTGACAAAGTCTAAAGGCTCGGACAGTGACTAATTATAAAGGTTTGTCAGAAAGAGTAGCATTCAAGCAACCTTTTTCTGTGCTTCTCCCTTGCCATTTTACTTCCCCTCACTCCCCTACCAAACTTTACTAAGTTGTGTCACCCTCTGGAGAAGTCACCCAGGGAAGTCACTCTGGAGAAGTGCGTAGGTGACCTCAAGTGGCCACCATGCAAGTTCCCTGTGCCTCTGAGAGGAATCTCTTGAAATGCTTGTTCTATCTTATGTGACCCAATTTCCAGCATTTTTTACATCAGAAGTGAGCTCTTCCAAGGGGTAAACCTTTTAGTAGTACAGAAGAAGATGAAATCCAAACAGACTGATGTGGATAATAGTGATGATTTCCAGGTATAGCAACATCCCCCTGTCTGGGGCTGATGGTAGCAGCTACGGCACATGTATTTTAACCATTTTAACCATAGTCAAACAAGCAGCCAGGCAGTTGGTATTTTAGTACTAATTAAAATGTTATTTCTATCTCTTTCTGCTATTGATTGAAAGTTTCAAAGAATTGAAACTCCCATGTCTTGGAAAGAGCTTGAGTTTTAAAGTTAGACAGGTCTAGATTCACACATTAACTATGTATGACCCTTGACTTCTCTGATCCTCAATACCTCACCCCTAAAATGAACATCACCTCATGGGGTTCTTAACATAAGATACAGAAAGTGGTTGGTATGTTAAAACAGACAAACAAAACAGAGGAAATAACCTCAACACTCAGTGAAAGTTAGTTCTTTCTTCTCCCCTAAAAATAAAACAAAACAACAATTTTAAAGGGAGCCATTTTGTTGCAAATCATTCTAAGGTCCAGTACTCATCTCCCCTTAAGAATTGATGCCCTTGTTATACCATAATAGGTTACCATGGTTGTAGAAGTTAAAGAAGGCATGATGACCAATATCCTAAATGATGAATCTGCTCTATAATCTGCCTTTGTACCAAGTATCTCTAGACAGTTTTCATATGCTGTAATAATCATAGTCATGTTTCTGAATGTTGTGGTGAGAGCTATAGACATATTTTTTCATTTATTTTACATAATAAGTTTACAAAGTCATTTTTCTTATTTTAAAAATGAGAGAGTTGAAGCTCAAGATGGTAAACATGTTTGCCATCACACAAACAGTAGAGATGAGGTTCAAACCCAGTACTATTTGGCTCTAAATCCTAAGCTCTCAACTGCTATGTATGCTGCCTTACACTACTGGACAACACAGTACAGAACTTCAGCAGATAATCAGTTAGACTCTACTCCAATACTCTGATGACAGGAAATTCACTTTGCCATCTAGGCAACTTATTCCACTTTTTTTTTTTTTGAGAGACAGCATGAAAAGGGGAGGGTCAGAGAGAGAGGGAGGCACAAAATCCGAAGCAGGCTCCAGGCTCTGAGCTAGCTGTCAGCACAGAGTCCGATGCGGGGCTCGAACCCATGAACCATGAGATCATGACCTGAGCCGAAGCCGGCCGCTTAACCGACTGAGCCACCCAGGTGCCCCTCATTCCACTTCTTGATAGTTGTGTTTTTCTATGATTGTTTAATTGTAATCTGAGGGTCCTCCCTGTGAGGCCAACAGGGACTTAAACAATTGTATGCAAAGAAATGTGATAGGGAGTAAACAAGAGAGGAAGCTGCTGAATGCTCTACACGTCCAGTTTCTAGAAATATTCCCCAAGGTCACCAAGTGTTATGTTTCATTTGCTGGAACATTTTCATGACCAACATTTTAGAACTGTGCTCGCTGCATTTGGCTGTTAAGAATATGAAGTGTGGCTAGTCCAAACTCAGATGTAAATGCCAAACACACACTGGGGCTCAAAGACCTCGGGCCTAAAACAACAATAATAACAATACTTTTGAAAAATAACATAAATATGATGTTTACTAATTGATTATATATTGAAATGATAATATTTTGGATACGAAAAGATACTTATTAAAACTATTTTCACTTGTTAAAGTATGTCTACCAGAAAACGGTAAATTCCGTGTGTACAGATCTACATTTGCAGCTGACATTGTGTGTCTGCCGTGCAACATTGTTCTGTACCCTCAAGGCCGGGATGCACCAGATGTTTGAAATGTATCAGATCCACACCTTGCCTCATAGAGTCTCCGAGAACAATAAAAGCAAAAGCTTATTTTTCTCCCAACCTTTGCTGCTTTAGTGCTCTGAGTATAAAAGTCACTTTGTAGGCACCGAGGGACTGGGGCGTGGCTATTGGTAAAGTGACTATCCCTTATCCACCCTTGTTGAAGGTTGACAGCATCTTTATTTAGACCAGAAATATTGCTCTTTGTGTTACAGGGGAATGCATGGCCTTTGCCCTTAAGATCTAAGAAGTTAGCAATGGAAGAAGCTCAGGCATTTGTCCCCAGGTTTCTGGGTGTGGCCAGATGGGTACAGAGGGGATGTGGAGCAGAGGACGAATAGGGAGCTATACTAAACAGGCTCCAGCTGTAAAGATGCTCACCTGAACACATGTAATGAATTCTCCATCTAAACACAACACAACGTTATACAGCGTAACCAACAGTGATGAAGACCTGAGTCGGCTCTGATACCTGCTCCCTGAGAAATCAAACGGTGTTTCCAACCGCCCCACCTAGAAGTAGTCTGTTTCGGTCACAGAGAGGAGGCTGCAGCTGTTTCCATCTTGGAGGAAGGCATTGTTCCTGTCAGCCCGCCGCCTGCCTGCCCTCCTCGGACTGCAGCTGAGGCATATTTAGCCTCTAACGCTAGATGTTTTAGTGCCTGGCTCTTTTTAACTGGCATATGTTAAGAGCTTTGAATTAACAGGTGCATAAAAACTGTCAAAAAACACTTAAATCTCAAGACAGACTGTCAGTTGTATTAAAAAATATGGTGTTACAATACCATGCACTCTCAACACGTCCAGTGCGTAACAGCTTGGAAAGTCCTTTCTCCCTGCTCGCAGCCCAGCAATGCGAATCCATCCCATGAAACAAAAGGCCAGGGTCCTTTAGCCCTTGATGGAGGATGTGGGTTGTGTGTGTATGCGTGTGTGTGTGCTCCCACAAGCGTGTGGATCGGGGAGTGGGTCAAAAGTATGGAGGGGCAAAGTCTCCCTTCTGCAACAGAAACTTCTTTCCATTTCCAAGACCCCCATTTGTAAACTAAGCTAACTGCAGGAAAAAAGAACTCTCAGAGCCCTGGAAGGCACACTTGAAGTTGTTCTTTTTAAGGAAAATAAACAAATCATCATGTAATATAGTGAAATTCAAGTTAAAATTAGCAAAGGAAGGCAGAGAGAGAGAGAGAGGGAAAATGTGTTGCTTAGAGCTGTGTGAATTACACAAAAGTCACTTTGTGGTTAAAATATAAAGTAAATAGAATCAAGTATGATGCAGTTAAGGCAAAGAATAAATAATGTTTGCTTCCAGGATATGAAGAGTTGCTTTATTACACTAAGATAATAGTTATAGATCATTAACTCTGAAGTTGGGATGAGAGAACTGAGCATTTCTGAATTAAGTACTTTTTTGCACATAATGTGTACTATAAAAGGATTTTTTAAAAGTAAAATTAGAAATTAAGTATGACCTTGACTGTGTTTTATAGAGTGCTGTCTTGGATTCAGCATTGGGTCCTAATCTACCACATAGCTGGGTTATCATGGGCAAGTCTGTGACTTAAGCCTCATTTATTTTTTGAATTGTGATACACAGGTGGAAGGGGGTGGAATGCAAGAGGAAGACTCCTTAACATTTATTTTGATTCTAAACAGAGTAAAATCCTAAGATTTATGAAACTCTACCTAGAATAAGAGGGTCACTTCTTAGATACCTCTATGTTGAATACTAGAACCACTATATTGAAATGATGAAGCAGGTTTTTGTTTGTTTATATTTTTGTTTCTTTTGTGTCCTGGCATGAAACTTGTTGTTGTTTCATATTAATGTGCATTTCAGAAGGCCATCATAGGTCAGACTTCCCAGAAAATAGACTCTGGGATGGAGAAGCAAAAGTTGATTGAAGAGTATGTTTGAAAACAATGGTTACATGGGTCAAGGGAGTAGCATTGGCCAGAGAGAGGTTGTGTTGTGTGCATCACAACAGAGGCCTCGGATGGTTGAGGAGTTCTGGCCCTGATTCTTCTCAACTGAGGTAAGGGGGCCAGACGTTTGTGCCCCCTTAACTATTAGTCTTTGATTGTGGGCTGCCTCCCATTGGCAAGGCCATTCTCATTAGCCTAGGGCAACTCCTGGAGAGAGTATTACCAAAGAGCCATTAGTGGCCAACACAACCCCCACCCCTCCAGCTGGGGGATTAGAAGCCTTGGCTCTGAAAGGGTCATTTGGCAGTGCACCACCGTATCCACTACGAAGACAAATGTGGGGTCTGTTCTCATGGCTATTATCGGACTTTTCTCTTACAGGGTGTATGATCCTAGACAAGATACTTTATTTTTGTCTTCCTAACCCATACTTTGCTCATTCCCACAATGGGAATAAAAACAGAACTAGGTACAGTTATAATGAAGACTAAAAGAAATAATACTTGTAGAGCACCTAGTGGAGTGCCTGACACATAATGTATGCTTTGCCTTCTGCTCTTATTAAATGATGATCCCTCTTTGTGTCTAGGGATAGTTTCATAAAAGGGAGAGCTAACAGATATTAGATTGTTTTGAGGTTAGTCCACAGATGAAAACATCTTCCTGTTGTAAACTGCCTTTTTTTTTAAGGAGTGCTGACATTTTGGATCTAGGTTGCACTTTATGCCTTCCGAACAAGGTCAGTCTTGTCAGAAAAAACTTACTGAAATGATGCAATCTCCCTTGTCCCCACTCCCCCGTCTCGACATCATTTCTGGCTCTAGCATCACTGAGCGTTAATACATCAGGGATTGATGTAGGATGTATCCTCCAGAAAGGCCTTTTCTGCCCCACGTATACATTGATTTGAGAGGCTATCACTAAGCACCCTTCCAAATTCCTCAGACATCAGTTTATTGAGATGCACAGTGTTTGGAAGGGATAGAAGGGAGGTAGACAGAAGCCCATAGTTATTTTGCCAAATCCCATTTTAAATATGAAACCAAGCCAGAACCAGATAGCACACAGTTCCCATAGCTGTTTGCCCGTTGGAAGGTGTTAACATTACCGTTATTGTTTTATCCTTATTGATTGGCAACGACAAGTTAGTTTCTGTAATGGGTATGGAGCAGAAAGAGTTTTTGCCAAAAGGAATTACATTCTAAGAGAGATCAAAGTGTGGGTGTTGCATCTGATACACATTTCCTTTCTCGGATACTGGGCCTTATGGCCTGTTTTGAAATTCCAATGTGCATGTCAAATAGTTAGGGCTTGCCCCTCATTCCTGCTCATTCTCTCCTTCCCTCCCTCCCTCTTTGCCCACGGACTCTGGTTTCCTTGGGTTTCCTTGGGGCTTCTCCTCTGCTCAGCATCAGCTAGTATGTAACTATCAGAGCAGGTCAAAAAAGGAGATGTGGTGTCATAAAACCAAACCCTGTTGGTAAATATTTTGATTTCAGAAAAGCTGAAAAACAATTGTTATTTTGGAAGTTGGATGGCCAAGTCCCGGAAGGAAATCCCTGGAAAGGGCCCTGGCCCTAGCATTGCCAATCTCTTTAGCTGGGAGATATTTTTATCTTTGAATATGGAACAGGAAGATCATTTTCTCCAAACATCGGAATGAAACTGAATCTTTCCCAGCCTGCCAGCAATTTATAATAGAAGAAAGTCACTTGAGCCCTAACTGTGGAGAAGTTAAAACCATATCAATAAAACAAATGAAAAAGACCCAAACAAACAAAACCCACTTTTCATTCCACTGTATGAGCTAACCAATCCCATCCCTCAGGGTGTATTGGTTTTTATTTTAGTTTATTTACAATTTGCCATCCATTTTGCCTCTCTTTAAAGGAATCTGAGGTGTCTCCAGGATGGAAATCGAGTTTTTCTAGGTTATTTATATTAGCAGTCTTTGGTGTGTCATCTTGATGATTATATAACACATCAGATCAGCGTTTTTTTTTCCAACCTTAAAATAAGTATGTAACAAGTCCCTGAGAAACAGTGAAAACTCTATTCATTTTAGATCTTTAGTTTTGCTAAAAAGAAATGTTCAATGGTCTCATAACTGATTCATACCAGACACTTGGGTCAAAACTTAATGCACTGTTTCTGGAGCACAAACCTCCAAGTAAACCAAATCTTGAACTACATTATAGAGTTCTGGAGGTGGGGGGAATTTTGAAGGCCCACAAGACGATGGGAAAAGAATAGGAAAGAGGCATGGAGGAGGGAGTTGGCGGTGAACTGACACATTCTAAGCACCTCTCAAGATTACCTGTGAGCCTCACTTACCAGACTCTCACCTCCGACTTGCCTTGCTTTGCCACAGCCCACCAACTCCACTGGGCCTGCTGGCTCACCAGCTGGGGTGAGCAGTCTGCTGCTTTGTGAATACCCAGCCCTCTCCCCCAGCTGCCGCTCAGGTGTCCAGAGTTGCTGTCTCTGCCCACGACCTCCAGACTTGGATAAAGCAGTGTATCACAGGCACACTACACATACAATACAGATTTCATATCTGACAGACCAGCAGCCACCAAGATGGTGCCAACCAGAGGAGGGGAGCACCACCCCACAAGGCAAACTTTGACTAATGAGAAAGGGAAACAGATAGGAGCAGGCCAGCTGAATTCCCTCGTCTTCTTCATACCAGGGACTGCTCCACTTATCATTTCTTGAAAAGCCTGTCTGCAGAAATTCCTGATGGATATGCCTGCTGTGCTACCAGCTACGGCTCTTTACCATTGTGGATTGAGTATCCAAAGCATTGGCCAGTGCAGTATTGTTTCCTAGTCTTTCCTATCCTCCCATGCTTCTTCCTCTCTATCTCACTTCCCAAGTAAAGCCTTGTCAGTTAACATTTGCCTCAGGATCTGTCTAACAGGGAGCCAGAGCTAAGAGAACGGCATGGCATGGAGTGTTCTAGGAAACTAGTCTTTTTAACAAACCTCATGGATTACTGTCTGAATCTTAGAAAAGGGGTATGCAAGTTAAGAAATCTCTCTGAGGAAGTGGGAATTCTAGACAGTCCCCCTTTAAGATCCTGGTAGCAGAGCGTGGCACAAATACATGCCTCTGAGAGCAAGGGGAAGAGAAGTCTCTCTACTTCCCCAGAGCAGCAATTCTGCAGGACGATGTGGGCACCACTGGGGAGGAAGAGATCACTGGGTGGTAACACCACTGGTAGGAAGTAGCCCAACCCTAGTGGCTGTGATGAAGAATCTTCATAGGAAGATCACCAAAGACGAATAGAGAAGGGGGGAGTATGATGGGTGGTAACAATGGTTTGAGAACTTGTTCAGAAGAATTTGTGAAGCCCCTTTAAGAAGTTTTAGAACTATTTGGAAATTTGGGAGAGGGGATGATTGAGGGAAGGGTGAAAGATTCTGCAATACAGATTGGACCAATGTCAACTTTTATAATGAAATTATTGGGTGAAAATGACGGCATTCTACATGAGCTAGCCACACTGTGATAAATATTTGCTATGTACCCTGGCAGTATTTCTGTAGGGCACAGTGTGACAGTTGGTGAGGGCCATTTACATGTATCACAATTGGCTTGACTTTGTTATCTGTTTCATATATCCAAAGCCCAGTAATAAACCCATAAGATGTTTCATTTCTGTTAGAAATGATCCTGCAACACCAACATCAAGCTTTCTCAAATAAGACTTTCAAGTTACATACTCAGAGCTAAATGCTTCTCAAATGATAGCTCTGGGGAAAATGAGATAGAGAACTAGACACTTGGAAAAATAGTATGTTCTGGTGTGAGGCTCCTTATTATAAGCTCTCTACTATAACGAAAGGCAACTTCCAGATGCTCCCATACTATGTTGGAGAAATTATTAGCAATTATTAAGCTAAAAAAAAGTGAATATGGGGAAAAGCAAACCAAACAATGACAAAGAACTTGTACTTGAGATCTGATACTAAGTAAGAATGAAGGCAGAACAAACAACTTCGTCCCTTAAGTCTTAAATTATCTATGCCACAATTTCTTTTTTAAATACTTATTTATTTTAGAGGGAGAGAGAGAGACAGAGACAGAGAGGCAGAGGGAGAGAGCAGGCCTTCATATTCTGAACCATGAGATTTAACCTAAGCCAAAATCAAGAGCTGGACACGTAGGCAACTGAGCCACCCAGATGTCCCATAATTTCTAAGTCCAGGAATAACTGAGGGGCCTACCCAGATGCACAGCATTAAGTGACTGTACAGGAAGGAGATTGATATGAAACAATTGTAGTCATAACATATTCCCTACAGCCCAGCCAAAGAGCTCAAAAGTCCATACCAGCTATACTCATGAAATTTCTATTTTGGAATCATATGATTTTCTTTTCCTCCTAACTGTTCCTTTGAGTAGTTAGAGGAATCACTATTATTTTAATTTTAAAATAAAAATGCTGAATAAAAGCAACAAAATGTCAAAATTATTACACATGACACAAGATTTAAGGTTCAATATCTTATGGTCAATAGATCTATTACTACTGCTTTATTTTAGTAGATATTCAACTGTGATACATTTGTACATGTTATTATATATACAAAAGTTAGAAATGGATATTGTTCATTGCTGTTCATTACTGTCTCTGCTCTCTCACACATCCCCTCCCCATCTGTCACTATACCTTCTTTCATTCAATCCCGGGATCAAACTTTGGTTGATTTTCATTCATGTGTTTCTACTATCACAGCACCCAAGATATGGTAGATATTCAAGAAGGCTATGGTCAAAGAATGAAATGTATGTAAGTGGATTAAATCCACTGCAGTGGACAAACTCCCTTGAAACTATCTTCTATTTTGAAAAATCTAGACAGTCTTTACCCTTAGGCTACACATTAAGCTATAGGAAGCATATAATTTTGAGACTTAATATTATTCCTTTTTGTTCTTTTACCCTGAAGAGTATATTCCGGTTAATCAGGCAAATAAGAGACCACAGGTATAATGATTGATGGGAGCAATTACATAATTTTTCATAGGAAAAATATACACAGCTCTTGTGTAATAGGGCATTACCTTCCTCCTGAATGGATGATCCCCATCTTTGTCACCCACTGTGAGCTAACAAACACCACAAAGAAAGGTAGAGGAGGCAGAGGTGATGCCAAGAAGGCCGTCTCTGGAGACAGCAGGAGGTACTTGAACACAAGGGCGATGGGGTCTTTGATAACTTACTTAACCTCTCCATCCTCTACTTCTTCAGCTGTAAAGCAGAGGTAATAGTAATTGCTTTCTCAATCTTAACTGTACTTGAGAACTCTGAAGTTCTATACAGCTATAGAATGTTATTTGATTCACATAACAATCTACTGAGGAGGTAATGGGGCATTAGAATCAGACATGAGTTTAAAAATCTTTTTTATTATTTATTTATTTTTGAGAGAGGCAGGGAGACAGAGTGTGAGCTGGGGAGGGATAGAGAAAGAGGGAAACACAGAGTCTGAAGCAGGCTCCAGGCTCTGAGCTGTCAGCATGGAGCTTGACACAGGGCTCGAACTCACAAGCTGTGAGATCATGACCTGAGCTGACGTCAGACACATAACTGACTGGGCCACTCAGGTGCCCTGAGACAGACATGAGTTTAAATCCCGAGTCCCCAAAATAGAACTCTATGATCTTGGCTGGGTTACTTAATTTTTCTGAATCTCTGTTCTTCATTTTAAAATGTGTCTAAATATTAGAGTGGACATAACAATAAAAGACCATGATGTTGTTAGACGTAGCACTTGAATGCCTTGTTCATGTAAGTTTGGTTTAAAATGTGATCATTTGAGACAAACAGACATTTGTGGAATATTTCAAATCAAGGGTCTGACAAATTGACACTTCTCATTTATTTTTCTAAAGTAGATGGCAAAACTTCGATGTATTATGTAAAATATGTAATATGAACTAAATTAAGTCCCTGAAGATGAAGCCATAATCTGTTTTCTGACTGGTGGTAAGTGAGACCCAAGAGAACCCAAGAAATTTGAAGTAATTAGCAGTACCTTGGTCACATGATGCTTACAAACAGAATAAATTGTTTTCCATTAGATCTCAGAACTCAGTAACTAATTAGAGCAATAGTTGACATGGAATATTAAAAAAAGCATATGTCAAGTGAAAAAATGAATCACCTGTGATGAATGACTGACAATAAAAATAAGGTTTACTCCTACAATATTTGTATGTTGTAAACATACAAATGTTTATCAATGGCAGAGGACATGGTAAGAGCCAATTTTTAAAAATTTTTTTAAGTCTTACTTATTTATTTTGAGAGAGAGAGAGCTCAAGTACATATGAGCAAGTGGGGGAGGGGTAGAGAGAGGGAGGGAGAGACAGAGAATCCCAAGCATATTCCACACAGTCAGTGCAGAGCTCCATATGGGGCTTGAATTCACAAACCTATTAGATCATGACCTGAGCCGAAGTCAGATGCTTAACTGACTGAGATACCCAGGTGCTCCAGAGCCAACAATTTAAATCAACTTTTAAAAATAGATAAAGACTAGGAACAGTGGCATACACAGTCTTTTTCCAAGACTGCTGGATTTGGTGAGCAAAAAGTTTCAAGCCTGCTTGACTAGTTTACAAGATTTGCAAAAGGGCAAAATTACCCTGGTGTCTTTTTCTGTGTTATTATTGTCTCTGAGGGGACTTGAAGAAAGGCATTTGCTAGGATAACTTTTCATAAGATAGCAATAAAGAATAACACAATCATTAAGAAATGTACTAAGGGCAAAATCCAAGGTTTAATAAGAAAACAATTATAAATACTTTCCATAGATACACAAACGTTACCTGAAAAGATGGCTGACAAGACTTTCTAGAACCAAAAGGAGAAAGAGGAGGCACGTATGTGGTCACGGAAATGGCCCACCCTGGGCAGAAGAGTGGAGCGCTAGCTGCCAGATGACAGTGGATGCCAGCTCTTAGTCAGGATGCTGGAATCAAGGACTTCATTCCCTGCTGATTGTTGACACCTCTCTAGAACCCACCATCAGATTCTGATCTGATCCTGCCTGATCCTGTGCTCTGGATTCATGCCTTTCTGGACTCTTCTATTCTCTTTGGGGCTCGATTGCAAACATGTTTTTGCAGGTGAAGGACCTTAGACCCGCTTGTAAACACAGGTGTCTTGTAGGACTGATTTATGTTTGGCCAACTTAGAGAATGTTTTACAAAGCAATCCAGTCCTAATTCATAGAGTTATGTAGTCTTTCACTCTCAATCTGATGCAAACTACTAACATGATGTAAGCTCTCAAGTGCACACACTGCCCAAGGCAAGGATTTCAAGTGAGAATCAAGTTCACAATCTTTTACAAAGTATACTTTCTTACCCCGTCACTTCTCCAGTTACCAAATCATTTCCAACCTGTCTGGACCTTCTGAGGCTCGTGAATAAATCAGGAGAAATGTGGTTGGAAACGGCTTCCTTTTCTTCAAAGCAACATGTACCCACCTCAATGGAGCATTAGAAATCCATAATGATGCATGTGGTTTCCATTATGCCAAGGGAAAGTCTATCCTAACTGCTCCAAACTGTCTCTCCCATGTATGACATCACAGCCCAGGTTGATTAGAAAAATTACAGAGAAGTCCCTGCATTACAATCATGAAGGGATCTTCTGGGACCTCAGATCTAGTTTCTCATTCTGATAGAAGAGGCTGATGTGTGGTGGTTTGGCATGATCTCTGAAGAAGAGACTCTGTTATGAGATTTCTGGACTTTAAATACCACTATCCTTTTGGGATTTCAGAACTCCTCTGAGGTTGTTCCCAGCCTGAGCCAGAATGATCACGAGAGGCCTGGGAACAAACATAAAACATGCAGCCTTGAGGCAACAACAATGTGTTCACAGCTTTTTTTCCCTCTTCTGTTTTTCTTCTTTTTTTTCCCCTGTCCTCTTCTCTTCCCCCACTCCTCCCTCCTCCCCGTCTCTTTCCCTTACATCCTCCTTTCCTTCTTCAAATCCTTTATTATTGGTAGCTTGACTTTTAGTTTCTAGTTTTATGGTATGGGTCAGGATCCTGGGCAGGTGGAAAAGGTTAATAAATGTACAGATTTGTCAAATGCCTTCTTCTAGCTCCCTTGTTTTTTCCTAAAATGGTGATGATGATGATGATGATGATGATGATGACTTTGCTACTATTTCCATTAGTAGGGAGTAGCACTGAAGTTCATAGACAAATGGGTTCATTACCATAAATGGATCTTTTTGTGCCATTGAGAGTTAATCTAGTAAATAGGGAGGCCAAGCACTTTAGGAGAAAACACTCATCAAAGCTCCTAAACAGTGAGTATACCAAAGGCCATGCATAATCTCCGTCCTACGAGAATTACAGGCTAATGGGGAAAACAAAATAGAAGAGGGTCAATGTTTACTACACATGTTCATTAATTCAGTTAATAAGCATTAATTGAGCACCTACTCTGTGCTAGGAACTTTTCTAGGTGTCAGAGATAAGGCAGGAAACAAAAGAGACAGAGCTGTGATATACTTTGTAGAGTAAGTGACTAAGCATTTTGTGCAGACGACTTTATTCAATGTTACCCAGAACTCTGTCAGCTGGACATTATTACTTCCAGTTTACACATAAGAAAGTAAAAATCTTCAGAGAGGTTAAATTACTACAGTTTGTTAGGGAAAGAATTTCAATCTCCACCCAAGTCTATCTGATTCCAAAGCTTATATATACTTTCTATTACCCCACATGGCCCTCAGAGACTAATAAAATCATGAGATACAATAGGGTAGGGTAGTCCAGGCAAAGTACCATTGATGGGAACCCAGATGAGAGACATCTGGCAAAGGCCAGAGCCATGCAGGAGGGTCCCATGGAGGTTCCCAGTCCGAAAGATTGCAGACAGAGCTAAACACAGAAGGAAGGTGCAGAGGCACATGGATGCACAGACCAGTTAGGGACAATGAGTACAAATGGCTTCAATGAAAAGCAAGAGTCTTCTAGGAGAGAACTGGGAGACAGCCAGAGAGAGGGCTGGGACACACTGTGGTGCGTCTTAGGACAGTGGAGAATGTGGAAGGTTGGACTCAGATACAATGACAGCATGTGCCCTCCTGCTCTATGACTGCTGAAAATTGTTTACCTTTTCAACATGATCGTTCGCTTCTCAGTGAAAGGGATGATAAGAATGTTTTTAGGTGACTTCAAGAATGACCAACTAATAGAAACACTAGTACATTACTGGATAAAAAGGCTAGAGTATGATTAGATTTCCACCCTGGATGTATTTTCTTAATACCCACTCAGATTCTTCTTTGGGCTGGCTTGGTGTGCGTACGACTGGATACATAAGTATGAAGCCAATAAAACTGGTTGAAGAATGTGAGAAATTTATCTACTACATGAAGTCATTGTTTCATATTTGTCTGAAGCTCCCAGCGGACTCTGAACACCAGATTTTTGTTCCCTCTGCTTTCCACATTGCTCTTTCCCATGAGGAGAGTCTTTTGATATCAGCATGGGGTATATGGAATTCTTTGGGGGTGAAAGGTGTTCTTTCTATTATAGTAAGTTTTTATTTAACCAGTTCATTTCCATGTAAAAGCTGCTATTAATGCAACAAAATTAGAAGGGGCGTACCAGACTTGTTTTTTAATTTTCCTCTGGTGGGGCAGTGTTGCTGAGCAAATTTGTCGAGCAGCTGCAATTGCTAAGGTCACACTAACACTGAAAAGAGAAGGTCCTGACATCAACATACCCAAAGATCTGAATAATTCTGGGCTGCCTCCAATTTTGAAATCCATTTCTCTAGGCTGTTCGTTTCTTCCTTTCTTTCTCCCACACTGGTTTCTGGCTTATTCACTTTTCCTAATGATCCCAATTTTATGTGAATGTTTGAATTTCGCCTGCTATAATGCAAACAGTTCCTATGGTATAACCTTCAGGTCAATTATATCAAGAATTATTTGCTCAGTCTGTTCAGGGAGAAAAAAAAATCACTTTCTTCTGCCTAGATCTTGTGTAATTGCATGAATTCTCTGATTTAGTTGGGTGTGCAAACCTATTCCAAGGTGCATTGACTGCGGGGATGGAAGGGAACTCATTATACATTCCCTGCTGAAATGGTGACCTGCAAATAATGATGGGGAAATCAAGCTTGATCGCTGTGCTTTCTCTTTAGTCTAATTTCTGCTGAACTTTGGACTGTAACTTGTTTTTTGGCTGGAGAGCCCCAGGACATACTGGAGTCTGACCAAGGGAGTGCCGAGACCTGGATTTTCACACCATGAAGCTGGTAACAGTTTTGACTTCAATGCCTTGAAAAGTAGGTGATTTCAATTGCCCTGTTTCCTTTCAGGGGAAAATGCTTTCTTTGCACCTAAACAATCTTCCGGTGCTTTTGACTGACAAGCATACTGTTATGATTATGACTGGACTCCTTGACTCCTGCAGGGATAGCATTTAAAACTGCCTGAGACTGGCACAAATCAAAATATTCATCAACTTAAACTATGTCAGCTAAAATGGAAAAGCCAAAATTGTAGTGTTTTATATCATGTCAGAAGTCCATGAACACGGCGCAAGACTGCTTAACTCTTTCCCTGCCTAAAGAAAATGAGAGCATGTAACAAGTTATCTGGATATTTTTTCAAAATTATAACTACCATATAAGTGCCTTATTATTCTCCCTTTCTAGTAGCTATTGATGTGGGGGGCTTATTGATTCAATGAACTTTCCTTCATTCCCATTCATTGATTCATCTGATCCTTCAATGGATACACTGAACGCCTATTATGTGCAGGGCACCATGTCTGCCTTTGTGGGAGGAGGGGAAATTAAGTTCTTGCCCACAAGTTGCTGGTAGTCCATTAGAAAGGAGAGACATATCCATAAATAGCTATAAAATAAACAGTACGGTAAGTGCTACATGATAGGTACAGGTAAGCTGCCAAGAAAGTTCAATAAGGATGAAATCATCATGCAAGAAACAGTAGACTGGCCATCTAAGGAACTGCTGTTAAGCCGCCACTTTTTCAAGAATTTTCCTCTCCTCCATTGGCGGTGGATAGTCAACAGCCTTTTTGTAAAATAGGATTCTACCCATCCCTACTAGCCCTCCCTCAGGACCACAACGACCTGATCAGTAGCCTTTCCACTGGAATTTGGGTAGTACAGCAAGAGACTTCTGTCTTTGCATAGGAGAAACAGCTGAAATTTAGACCCTACCTGTAGTGGGGCCAGAAGTGTAGTGTGAACAAAACCAACATGGTAAGAAGAGCAGAAATCAGAGAAGGCATGGTTCTGGTGGGGTTCAGGTCTTTGGTGCCTTTGTAAGGCATGATTACATTTCTGTCTCTGTCTCCAGTCCTCCCCACCCCCTCTCCCAACACCTGCATTTCATTTTCAGAGAGAGGGTGGGCAAGAATGAGTTGATTTCTATTACTTACATCCCGGAGAATCCTATCTAATGCAGAAGGCTTTGTAAGAAAGGAGAAGGATGGGTTTGTCTCCACTTAACAGAGAATAAGAAAGAGAATAGAAATCCTAGTGTTGCAGGATCATATTTTGATGTATTAACAAATGTGTTTTTCCCTGTGATTTCCTGTTACCCTTGACCCTCCCCCATCCGGGCAGCTAGACCATGAGTCATTCCTTGCCTCAAGGGAGGGTTGTCACAGCAGAACCAGAGAACAAAAGAGACAAATTCTTGGCTTTTGAGTTTAAAAGGCTGAGCTTCAGGCTTCAGACAAAAAAGATTTGGAAGAATATTTGATCCATTTGAGCCAATTTTTTCCTGCCCACGTAAAATAAAAATTCCCCTGGCTGGAAGACAAGAGGCTCTTCTAAGGGTTAGATGCTGGTGAGTCCCTGAAAGCAGTTCTTGCTCTCTACTCTTGCCCTCTTCCACAGGCTGAACCGTAGCATGAATGTGGGGTTTTCAGCTTCTAAGAACAAGGAGACCTGTGCCTTATTTCCAAGTTAGAATCCAAAAGATGGCAAACCTCAGAGAGATCCCCTCCACCCAGCACATTGCCAGAGAAGCTGTCTGATGCATCTGGAGCAAAAGGGGGTGGGTTGCCTCAGAGAGTTTTCCATGGCCCCAGAGTGGTAAAGGAGGTGAGCCTAGTATTTTCTGGGGCCCCCAGAGAGGTGTAGAAGTAGCTAAAAAAGCCAGCCCTGGAGGACTCCCACCGCCTGGTCTAAGAGATATTGAAGATGTAATCTATAAGAATTGAGTATGAGAGATGAGTGTCCCATATAGAACTTACAGGATGCCAACACTGACAGATAACAGCCAAAAACCAGATCCTGAGACATTTAGGGGCAATTCTGAGAAAGTAGCCTAGCCTCCCTTCAGGTAGCAATTTGAGCTGGATCCACAATTCTCTTTGCTCTGCACTAAATACTTCCCCAAATGGAAGCCCTGGTCAGATGGTTTAGGCATCTTTTAGATACGGCATACACCTCCCGAGATGAGCCAGTTTCTGCTAATCACCCTAGGGATGGTTGGCCTCCTTCGTGGTGCTTTTATTTCATTGCCTCATAAATATACAAGAGTTCCTGATTCAATCAATCACCTGTGCCATATCAATGATCTATTGCTGCATTAAAAACTACCCCCCCCAACTCTTCCCCTAAAACAACCATTTTATTTGTTTCCAATTCTGTGGCTAAAACAGCAAAATAACTAACTGCTCCTGTGATTCTAGTCCAAATTGCTGACACAGAATGGTCAGAAAATAATTGTTTTAAGTCACTATTTTTCCTCAGAGTCTTGTTTTCTGAGGCATGATTTATGTAAAATTTGATTTACCCCTTCGAGATGCATAGTTTTTGTAGGCCATACCTGATTTAGATGATATATATTTATTTATTTTTAAATGCTTATTTATTTTGAGAAAGTGGGAGCACATGCGTGCATGTGCGTGAACAGGGGAGGGGTAGAGAGCGAGGGAGAGAGAGAATCCCGAGCAGGCTCAACACTGTCAGTGCAGATCCCACAAACCATAAGATCATGAGCTGAGCCAAAATCAAGAGTTAGATGCTCTACTGACTGAGCACCCCGGGCACCCCATAGATGATATTTAGATGAGGCTATGGACTTTAGACTTCAGATGCTGGAATGCATTAAGATTTCTGGAGCGGTGGGATGGAATTTGTCAGAGCAGCATCCCACTTCTTGCTTCTAAAATCTGTGTTAGGCCAGGCTGCCTTAACAAAATGCCATAGGCTAGATGGCTTACACAATAAAAATAGATTTCTTGTAGTTCCAGAGACTGGAAAATCAACATCAAGTTTCCACCTGATCTGGTTCCTGGTGCGAGTTTGCTTCCTGGCTTGCAGGATGGCTACCTTCTTGCTGTATTTTTATATGGAGCACATACAAGCTGTCTGTTGCCTCTTATGAGGACACTAATCCTATGGGATCAGGGTCCCACCCTTGTGACCTCAATTATCCTTATATGTATGCCCTATCTCCAAATACAGTCCCACAGGAGGTTAAGGTTTCAACATCTATAATTTGTCGGGAGGGGGGCACAATTCAGTCAGATACAAAGATACAAAGAGAATACAAAGACAGATATAAAGTCAGTAGAGATTTTCATAAAAAATAATTATACATTATTGTGGCTTTGGAGTTGAGTGAACCCCTCTAAGAGTCAAAGAGAACCAAAACAGTTTTAAGAGAGTTAAGTTGACAAAAATTACCATCAGTTTGAACTAAAAGAGACTAGAGATTTTCCAAAAATGGAAAGAGGTCTCTGGACCCTCTAGTTACTACGGATGGGGAGCAGGCTAACAAAAACTCGGTGGCAAAACATGGGTCATTTCTTATGGAAAAGGAAAGCCATCTCTGAGTACAGAGTCCAGAACTGTGGAGAAAGCTGAACTAGGGAGCCAACCCCGGAGATCTGAACTCGGTCCCAGAAGAAGCAGACCTGACAACACACCCTAGTTTTCACAATGCCTTTTGTCTCTTGCTCCTCTTCTTTTTAAAAGGGAATGTCCACAGAAGCTACTCTGCCCCATCTGCATGTGGAGGTGTGGTGAGAACAGTTAACTTTTCATTTTAGCTCACAGGTCTTTAGATTAAGAGGAGCAATGCTGGGGGGGTGTTGTGGCACATGGGGGCTCAGTGTTTAGGCATCTGACTCTTGGTTTCAGCTCTGGTCATGATCTCACTGTTCGAGGTTTCAAGCTCCACATCAGGCTCTGTGCTGGCAGCAACGAGCCTTCTTGGGGTTCTCTCTTTTCCTCTCTCTTTGCACCTTTCCCACTCATGTACACACACACTCTCTCTAACGATAAATAAATAAACTTAAAAAAAAAAAAAAAAAGAGGAGCCACACCAAAGGGGCTATGCCTGAGGAGGCTCATTCACACCTGGGCTTGATCAGGTGAGGAGATCCTGGACTGCATGCCTGAAACCCTAATGGGATGAGACTTCTGAGGGAGGAAGTGCATGCATGGTGCATGTGGAACGAACGTGAATTACAGTCACTAGCGGGGGTAAACAGCAGTAAACTGTGCAGATGGTCACCACAATTCCTCCTATTCCTAGATGACTGCCTTTGCAGTGTGACTCTCCTGCTCCTCCCATCAAGATGCAGAGTCCACTTTCTGGCCACCTGAATCTGGGCTCATCTTGTGACTCACTTTCATCAGCGGAATGCAGCAGAGGGGAGGTACGTGACCACAGAACCTGGGTCCCAAGAGCTCTACTCTTGCCATCTTGAAATCCTGGCACCTCCATGAACAGAAATTCAAGCTGGCTCCCCTGCAGATAGCGGACTAACTGGAGAAGGCGGCCCAGGGGCCAGGCATCATCAGCTGCCAGAACGTGAGTGGGGGTCTCTTAGACCAAGTAGCCCCAGGGAAGCCACCAAATTACTGCAGCCAATGAGAGATCCCCAGCAGTATCAGCAAATTGCTCAGCCTAGACCAAATTACTAACCCACAGAATCTTACGTGAAAGAGTGGTTGCTGTTTGAAGATGGGATCACTCTGTTCTGCAATGGTTTACTATCCCATAAGTAACTGATCTATGTGGCTAGAATGGCAAACTTGATTTCACTTCTTTAACCGTATGCTGCACTAGCAATAGGAAGTCAGGGGAGGACACCTTGGGATAATTTCCCTCAAATGGAGATTATTATGCCATGGGCAATAAAGGCTCCAGGGACTCATTTCTTAGCTCATGTAGTGGAGTATGACTTCAGGATGTCCTCAAACCCTCTCCAGGCAGCAGCATACACCCCCATTCTCCCACCTGCTCTCTGACGCTTGAAATTCCTTTAGCTGGGGGCTAAGGTTTCCATTAGCTAAAATACATTGCTTTAAAATATTTCATTATATCAAAAAGGGACACTTTCTTGAGAAAAGTAACTTACTGACTTCCCTTCCCCAAAATATAACTGTTGTTAGTGTGTTTGGGCTGCTGTAACAAAATAGTGCAGACTGTGTGACTTGTAAACAACAGTTTACTTTTCATAATCTGGAGGCTGGATAGTCCAAGGCCAAGGTGCTGGCAGATTGGATGTCTGGTGAGAACCTGCTTTGTGGTTCATAGATGGCTGCCTTCTTGCTGGGTCCTCATATAGCAGAAGGAGCAAGGGAACATTCTGGGGTCTCTTTTATAAGGGCGCCAACCCCATTCATGAGGGCTCTACCCTCATGAGCTAGTCACCACCCCCCAAATCCCAACTATCACATGGGGTTTTTTCAACATATGAAATTTGGAGGGATGCAAACTTTCAGTCTGTAGCACTATCTTCAGAGCTTTTCTTAAGAGCAGATTTTGAGAGAGAGAGAGAGAGAGAGAGAGAGAGAGAGAGAGAGAGAGAGAGAGAGAGAGAGAGAGAATGAGTACTGGTCTCCTGGGCTATCTCAAAAACCACTATTTGGCCAGAATTCTGTCTAGGGCCTGCACCATGAGACATTAAGAATCACAAAAAATCTTGTTCTCTGAGGTTGGTTCCAAATTTTAACGACCTTCTGAAGTGATGACTAAGAATCACAGAAACATGGAGAGGGATCTGGCCATAAGAGGACTGCCTTGACTTGCTTTTCAGAGCATATATCAGTTTGGAAAATTTCACCCCACTACAGCTAGGGGCTATCTCGCTTCTCCTGGGTGGAGACCTGCCTCTACCACAGTGTATCGTGTAGTTGGCCACTAGCTCCAGAGTTCTCCCTGTCTCCCACCAGCCGCACAGCAGCAAGGGACGGGAAAGCTCAGGCTAGAAGCCTAGAGATGTTTCTGGACCTGTGCGATCCTGGGGCCCTGTCTATTGGTAGTTTCTAAGGGAAATGCACATGACGTAAATAAGCCAAAATACTGAAAATGACTCCATGTGAATGCTTCAGCTATTTTTCAGTTGTAAAAGCCAGGGCTAAGCAACTTCCATTATAATTATGCCAGACTGCAGTGCCATGGATGTGGCTATAGGCTTTCAAGTTTGTGACTTAATTGCCTGGTTTGTGTTTGGCTAAGAAAATGAGAAGATGGACAATTCTGTGGGGTTTTCAGGTAAGTGAAGGCTCTCGTGTAAATGCAGAACTTCACGATGGATGCTGCATACAACCAATGGCCACATGTACTATATACATGGAAGTATTACCCAACAACTGAAATAATAGCTCGTGAAATGACTCTTCTAACTCCTATTATTCATTTCCTTCTTCTCCCTCTACCCTCCCTGTGTGATGCTATATACATTGCAGGGTTATTATTTCACTCATCATACGAACCTTTGGCCTAGTGACTTATCCCTTGAGGCATGCTATAATCACTGAGAAATGTGCTCCCTGTCACGTCTTATTGCTTAATTATGGCTCTATTTTAGGCTCTGAGAGTCATTTGGCTTGGAAAGACCTCTCTTATATGTGATCTTGGAACATGCGTCCATGATGAGTTGCCCTTGAGCTCACACGAGTCTGTTCCATTGCTACCTTGTTCTGGTTTGGGCAGTAATTTTTGCCCCTTGATTCAGCAACTCCTTGACTTATTGTCATGAGTGCTTACATTTATGCTACTCTCCACATAAGACGCTATGAACCTTTTGTCAGAAAGGCATGTACTTAAAGCTAATTTTTCTAATATTTGGGGACTCTTTGTAATGATAGGTTGCAGTGGCCCCCTCTTTTAAATCAGTAACATGCAAAAACCTCTTTCTAATACTCTTGTCGTGGTGGTGATTTAACTCAGAATCTCTACATGTTGTTTAACACAGGCTTTTCGTTGTTGTAGTTGTGTGTCAGTCCTCACTGCTAAAGGCAAACTGAAAGATATGGCATGTCCTAGATACAGTCATAGATCACAAAACCAACTGGATGGAATATTTAAAATTAGGAATGTTCTAAAAATTGTGGACTTCTGGGGGTATGTGTCCCTGTTGTGTTCCAAATACTCATTTTGTCTCCCTTCAAGACATGATGTTTGGTTATCAGCCTTGGAGTGTAAATCCTGGTCCTTCAAGTAGACGACACAAACTTAAGGGCAAAAGGCACAGGTTGTATACCCCTCACACAGCTATGTCCATACATGTGGCTACATGCAGTTGTTTGATCAACTGCATGAAGAGATAATGTTGCATTTTCAAGACAGCTGTTTGGGATTAGGAGCTTGCAAAAGTAGCCTTACATTAAGGTAAAAGCAGACTGGAGAATAGTGTCCTGCTTCATTCCTCCAGAGAGCAGTTCAAGTCAGGCTTGGGGTAGATCTATGTTGAGAGAGGGTATAATTACCCTGGTCCAGAGTGGCCCCAGGTCTTGTCTGGCAGACTGAGTTATATCTATCAGGGCCTTTTAAAATGCTGACTTGGCTCCTTAGAAATACAAAACCCAAAACATCATTTATAAAGGTCACCGGGAATGGCCTGGGTCAGAATAACTTGAGTCCATTTTGTGCCAGTGTCTTGGAAGAGGAAGTTGCTGAATACTTAAAGCTCCTTGAGAATACTATGTTGCTAAATCCAAACAAAGAATGAGCCAGGTTTATAGCTAAGTTTTTACTCTATAATTCAAATGCCAATCCAGCAATAAAATATGTTCTAGAAATTCCAATCAGAGATTTCTATCATCTGACTTGGAAACCAGCTGTGCTCTCAGTGCCTATAAAGATTTACCACCTGCAATTGCTGTAATTCAGCAGAATTATGCAGAGGTGAAAAGTGAGAAAAACTCTCACTATATTTTAAATGCGAGGAGAACTGTGCTTTAAGAAATTCTGCTTCTCTGAAGCTTATACAAATTTAAAAGAAAATAGTGGGCACCGAGGTGTACGAACACTTAAATTCAGGAATTCAAGTTTACACCTTTGAGAGTAATTTTTAAAGATAATGAATGAAAAGTACTACCATCGGTTGACTATCTTTTAAACAGAACAAGTGGCAGAACACCAAGTAGTTAACTCCTAAACTGTGTATCACATTAAGAGCCCTGATAACCTCATGCTTGAACTATTTGAGAAAAAAGAAGCAAGAAAAGAAGAGTTTAACCAGAGAGGGAGAGCTCGACAAAGTGCTCCAATGAACTCAGGGCTGTAATTCTGAACCAATAATTTCCTTCACAGAAAGTAACAATTATTTGTGGATTTGTGAATCCATATATCAAAAGTCTTTTGAATGTGTTTTATGATTTTAAAAGATCTCAGGGCTATCTTACTAAAGCCAGTGCATATGGTCTTCATACCAGTGAGCCCCACTTCTTCACTTGCTCTTACTCCTCTCACACATGGGATACAGCTGCCTTGTACAAAACTGATGCAATATAACTTTGTCACTTATATCATCACCTGAGCACTCGAATACCACCCTGGAAAGCAGAGCAATGCAAGTTTTTCAAAATAATGGTATCAGCAGACCTTTAACAGACATATTTGAAAGCATTTTGCAAGCACAAACACAATCCCTGAATGGGTTATAAAGCAACATTTTCAAGTGGAGGGATGCAGTGAACTTTATGGCCTGATATATAGAAGACATACACCAAGAGTTTTACAATGGCAACGTTACTAGCACTTGAAGATTAAAAGAAGCCAGTTGGCCAACCTGCCGTAAGTGAAATCTCAGGCTCTCAAATCCTCCTCTGGAAATCAAAATGATTGTATCAGATGACCTCTGATGTCCCTTCCAATTCATATTTCATGGTTCTCCTTTTTTCCATATACCTTATAAATACTTCAACGGAGAATTAGATTGTGGCTACCTGTATGGAGCCAATGTTACAGAACCTTGTTTACTGATAAACTGTCCTTAACAGAGGCTTATATAAAAGCAGATGATTGTATCTGCCACATGGAGATATGGGATGCGTGACTGCCATGTAACACTTAAGTATACATACTAAACTACTGGAAACATTAAAAAAATTTTTTTAACGTTTATTCATTCTTGAGAGACAAAGCGTGAGTGGGGGAGGGGCAGGGAGTGAGAAGCAGACACAGAATCTGAAGCAGGCTGCAGGCTCCGAGCTGTCAGCACAGAGCCCGACGCTGGGCTGGAACTCATGGACTGTGAGGTCATGACCTGAGCTGAAGCTGGATGCTTAGCTGACTGAGCCTCCCAGGTGCCCTTGAACATTTTTAAGAGTAAACAGAAGACCACATTATGGATGGATCAGACTCATTTATTACTTAGAAAAATAAGAGTGTATTGGACAATGATGCTTTCAGTTTTCATGACTGTCATTCATAAATAAACACAACGACCTATGTAAATGCTTCTGTTCAGAGAAGTCAGTACTGGAAAACTATAGTTTCAACCCAAATTACATAATATAAAAATACACAGCTCACCCACATTGCTAGAATACCCTCAAACTCATTTAAAAATAGGATGGCCCCAACTTTTTCGGCATTATTATAAATGCAACGTTAAAATGTCCTTATTTTCTTTTACATTTTTTTTTAAAGACTTAAGTAGTATTTGTACTTTTTGGAATTTCCGATAAATAAACCATAATTTACTGTGAAATTCACAGGTTTTATGATGAAACAACAGTATTCATTAGTACATTCACATATAGCATAATGTGTTGGTCAAGTATTAGTGAAGTGATAGTAAATAAGACTATAAAAATACTAAGAAATCACCATTTGAACGATTTAAATACTTTATGACAGGATAATTTATATCCAACATATACAATACATATTTACAGATAACTTTAGAAAGAAAATATATCAATTTTTTTGATAATCAAAAGTAGTAACAGATTTTTTGTATTATTTTCAGCCTCACTATAGAAATGTTTTGTCTAAATTTAATCAATGTGCTGATTAAAGACAATATATTAAAAGTAAAACTACATATTCCAATAGTATATTTGTGTGTATGTGTGTGTGTATAGAAACTAATCAACACTCAGGTTTTAAGTTAAAGCCATTTAAAAGGCAAAATGAAGATAAAAATGTTACTGAAGCTGTCTGATTCCTTTTGTAAATGGCAGCTTCCAAGTGGGGTTTTGCAGTTCAACTAAGAGCCAACAGACAATCCAATGTACTACTTCTGTTGATTTTTTCTCCTTCTGTCTCTTTCACGTTAATTTTTGTGTCATTGCACATTGCATACAACAGGACTCTCATCATCAACCCCTCTCCTAGGAAAAGTCACAGGAGTCTGATTAGGTGTCGAGGATCACTTTCCAACGTACTCTTCCAGATCTCCCTGGTGCAGCACACTCTCAGTCGTGTAGTGTTTCTTCGTCTGTTCGTGCGGTTTGTTTCCCCCGGGAGTAAGGGTGCACTGGGGGGAGCTGGCCCAGGATCAAGGTGAACTGTGTGCCTATCTATCAAATTATCACGATGTGAGGGTTGAGAATGTCAAACAGGTTCTACTAAAACTAACCAAGGATTCAAAGTTAACACTGTTTTAAAGACGCACTTACCAGAGCTCATGGCATAAGCCACAACAGAAGTTTACTCAACACTGCACTGGCTGAAAGGTACAAACACTAGCACTTCACGTGGTCAGAGCAGCTGAAATGTCCTTTACAATAATTTTATCTTCTTGACTTTTGTCTGCATTCAGAATGGGAAAGCTAGTGGAATTTTCACACTGTTCATCTACCTTCTGAGAAGCACCTTGGTCTTGATTTCTGTTCTCTTTGGCAAACCCTAATGTCACCCTCTCCCCAGAAGGCTGAAATGGGCTCTGCAGATGAACCATCTGTTTCCCCACGTCGGCTTCTTGTTCGTGCAGAAATCTCTCTACCCCCATCTCAAGTTCCAGAGTCTCCTCATCAGCTTGTACATTCAGTTGTTGCATCAACTCCTCCAACTTCTTGGCCTTGCGGAGCTCGTTTTGCTGTATGATTGTACAGAGGTGCTCAGTGAGCTGCTCCTTAATCTCAGTCTTGCGCTGCAGATCCAACTTTGCCGTCACATACTCTGCTTCAGCCCTGTCAAACCGCTTCCTGGAGGGACAGGTACAGAGATCGGTCCATTGATTTTCCAATAAAGAAGATATTCAAAGGAGGTTCTAGAAACAATAATTAAGCTCCAGAATGGGGGGGGGGGAGGAATATAATGAAGATATGCATAGTAATACTCTGTGAATACCTGGTTGGACAAACCAGGCTGTGGCTGCTGAAACTTCCACCACACCCACACGTGGACCCTCCCATGGTTAAGCATGTTCTTCTGCACTCATGTCCTCTTTGCGGAGCAGTGCTTGAATGAAAGCAGACAGAGATGTTACCTCAGCGGTGAGCTAGCTCCAGTGGGGAAGAGCCCCGATTGGCAGTGTTTGTCAATTTCTGTAGCACAAATACTACCATCACCACAGCCAATTTCAGGCTATCAATGTGGCACTGCTGAATGCAGAACTGGGAAGAGATATACAACATTTGCTCTGGTGAAACAGTACAACCTGGCTCCAGCATTCAACTGGTTAAAATGTAAGAAAGGCAAAACAGTATAAGAAGCAAAGAGCAGAAAATCTGCATTTCTTGACTACTGGGTTAGAAAAGAAAGAAATATTTTTGTGGAGAAGGATACGAACAGTGGGTTCACAGTGAATATAAATGGTACTAGGTAAGGCAAGAAGCAAGCATCAGGTAGGAACAGAAAAAGTTCAGGACAGGCTGAGGAAGGGTTTCTCAGTCCTAGTACAAGGGACAACTTGGACCGTATCAGTCTTTGTCATGGGGAGCTGTCCTATACCTTGCAGGATGCATAGCAGCATCACAGGCTTTCTCCCATGAGCTGTTGGTAGCACCCACTACTTGTGATAGCCAAGAGTGTCTCCAGATGTTACCAAATGTCTCCTAAGGGGCAAAACTGCCCTGAGTTGAGAATCTATGGGTTAAGTTGTTCTCTCTTCACTTTGCAATAACAGACTATTGTTAGGCTTTGATTAGGGTATTTTATCTATTTACATAAATATAAACTCCACAGATATGCAATGCTCATCTTAAAAGTAAGATAATACTGCAGCGTGCGGGTGGCTCAGTCAGTCAGTGGCTGACTCGACTCTTGGTTTCAGTTCAAGTCACAGTCTCATGGTTTTTGAGTCTGAGCCCCTCTGTGGGCTCTGCGCTGACAGTGTGGAGCCTGCTTGGGATTCTCTCTCTCCTTCTCTGTCTGGCCCTCCCCTACTCACTCTCTCTCAAAATAAGTAACTTTAAAAACAACAACAACAACAACAACAAAAAACCAAGGTAATTCTACTGGGGAAGTCACCCTGTGATTTCTCTTCTTTTGTATTAAGTTGACACAAAAAAAACAATGATCATATATTGGTTCATTGTCTTTGGCCTTTTCCATATAAATTGTTTTGTTTTGTTTGGTCAGGAAAAGAGATTGGCCCACATTTGTGTACAAATTATTATTCACTTTAAAAGCCACTAACAGTTGTGAAAGCCAAGCTGCTTTAGCTGTTATGATTGTCAACATCAACTCAAAGTAGTAAGTAATTTCTGGTACTAGGGTTATAGCAAAACAAAAACAGGTATATCTCCTAACACAAGATTCTCTGTCTTGAAAAAAATGAAAGGCTTTGATTTTAGAGAACCTAGGGTTCAAAACTTGCCTTTGCCATTTATTATTTATGTACCTGTTTTGGTCAAAGCCCTTTTTGGATGTAAAGAACAGATACCCAGTCAAACTAGCTCAGGTGAAAAGTGGGTTTTATTGTAGGACACACGAGGCACTCTCCTAGGCATGTCATCAGAATCAAAAGCTATCCTCTTTCATGCTTTGAAGCCACAGTTTTTCCCATTCTGGCTTTCTGATCATACTCACAGCCCAATATGGCCACCAGCTGTGGCTCTACATCAAATTTACTCCAATTTCTCAGTATTCCACTTCCAGGGGCAGACCTAGGCTGGCTTATCTTGGCTCATTATCAGTTTAAAAAAAACTTGTTTTGCATTTATTTATTTTTGAGAGACAAAGTGAGATCGTGCATGAGTGGGGGAGGGGCAGAGAGAGAAGACGACACAGAATCTGAAGCAGGCTCCAGGCTCTGAGCTGTCAGCACAGAGCCCAACATGGGGCTCAAACCCACAAACCATGAGATCATGACCTGAGCTGAAGTCAGACACTCAACTGACTGAGCCACCCAGGTAGCCCCCAGTTTAAAGAGAGCTCTTTGTGTTCGGCCATGTCATGATACCCTATTTAGCCTACTGATTAAATATTCTGGAATTGGCAGCCCATCTTTGTTCTAATCAGGTGTGCCCCAAGGTCAGCCTCAGAAGTACAAAACACAGACAGGTTCCTAAGGAAGAGGCTGGAGAATATGTGCGCAAAGTCTGAAAATTCCAGAATAGTGATCCTTGGGAGCATCAAAGATTAAATAGTATAAACAGGGAAAGTATCTAGCCCACTGCCTGCTAGGCACTCAAGAAACAGAATTTCTTCAGAGCACCAGAATCAAAAAGCATTGTTCATGTGTCACTATAAACATGTACTGTACCTAAAATTAAAATGATACAAAGTTCAAGGACTTTGAAAATTCTTATTTACATCATGTTCATTTATCATATTTCACTTTTTTTACTGTCATCTAGTAAATAAAAAAATGAGAAAAACTAGCTGTTTTTCAATTACCCTCTATGTTAAAAGAATTATTCTGAAGGAGCTCTACTGGACATGTGAATTCCTGATTTCTAATCTTTGTAACATATCCTATTTAAGAATGTTCTTGCATCAAGCTTAAGAGCTCTGACAACAATCTCTACAGGTATATGAATACCGTGTCCCCTACCCCAACTCAAACCTCCGTTCTGTGGCCTGTGGTCTCCCTCAGCCAGCCAAAGTCAGTTAGTAAAGATTTACTGATTGGGCTCATGAATGCTGAATTGAAATTAAAATTTGCAAATAGGTCCCTAGGTTTTCACTGATCTTTCACTGGATAAATCACTGAAGATTTTGCATTTTGTTTATTTATTTAAAGTCCTTCTGGCCAGAAACATGCATATATATTCTTGTACAGAGTGATTTATGTTTAAAATATTGATTAATTTCACAAACTGCATGACAGGCCTGAGGGTCAGGTGGAGAATACCAATCAGAATATGATGACATGTTTTGGAAGAGAATAACAAGAGCATTATATACAAGACAGTAAGACACACTGAACTGGAAATGTAATCATAGAATTGTTTTGTTATTTTAAAGGGATACTGAGTGATTTATTTAATGAATGTTATTTAAAGGATTCTAGAAACTGTCTCTTGGTTTGGGTATCCTGAACTTTTTAAAGAATTCAGTCATTAACCCTTGGCATTCCATTAGGTTCCACTGATCCACTTTCAGTTTTCGGTTCCTTTTCTGAGCAGTTATAACTATTTGTAAGGATCAACATATAAATATTTTTATCCTTTCTTAGAAGTCATCCAGAGAACAAAGAGAAAATTTACTTATATTTTAAAGGACAGATTAAAACTACATTTTCCAATTGCTGTATGAGTCCATTGGACCCTCTTGAAAATCTGAGATACATGATAGAATGTTGAGATAGCATTATTCCTGTGTCCTGAAACATTTTGCCATTTCATCACCTTGGGCATTATTTCCTCATTACTCATCAATTATTCCCATTTATACAGAAAAAAGATCAGTAAGAAGACAGAGACTGACGGAATGACCTAAAGGATGATGCCACAGTGAAATAAATAATCACTGTTTACAGTGAAATAAATGATTATTTAGTTGCCTTACTGTGTTGTCCAAAGTATTACATCACCTTTAACTTTTTTTTATTAATGTTTACTTATTTTTGAGAGAGAGACACACAGAGCGTAAGCAGGGGAGGGACACAGACACAATCTGAAGTTGGCTCCAGGCTCTGAGCTGTCAGCACAGAGTCAGACAGAGGGCTTGAACCACAAACTGAGAGATCATGACCTGAGCCAAAGTCAGATGCTTAACCAACTGAGCCACACTGGTGCCCCTACATCACCTTTCAAAAAAGTATAAAAAAAGACTAAAAACACTGTATTTGTAATCTGTTCTCAGCTTTCACTGAACACAGTCCAGAGTTAATATTTTCCATTTTCTGCTCACAGTGGCAAAATAGAGAAAGTAGACAGATGAAGATATTTTGCAGCTATTAGACAAACAGAGATGAAAGTTGTGGTAGGCTAAAAAAATGACCACCCAGAGATATTCACTTCCTAATCCCCAGAACTTATGAATATTACCTTACATAGTAAAAGATGTGATTAAGTTAAAGATTTGAAAAGAGTTTATTCTGAGTTATCCAGTGGGACCCTAAATACAGTCACATGTGTCCTTTTAAGAAAAAGGAAGACTGGGGCACCTGGGTGGCTCAGTCAGTTAAGCATCCAACTTCGGCTTAGGTCATGATCTCAGTTTGTGGGTTTGATTTCTGTGTCAGGCTCTGAATTGGAGCCTGCCTTGGATTCTCGGTCTCCGGCTCTCTCTCTGCCCCTCCACCATTCACACTCTGTCTCTCTCTCTCTCTCTCACTCAAAAATGAATACACACTAAAAAAAAAAAAAAAAGGTGGCAGAGAAGTTTTGAGAGAAAAGAGGAGGAAGTCATGTGACCACAGAGGCAAAGAACTTCGTGGTGCAGCCACAAGCCAATGCATTTCTGTTGTTTTAAGCCACTCAGTTTGTAGTAACTTGTTAGGCCAACCCTAGGAAACAATACAAGACAGAAACAGACAACCTAGGTTCTAGATGGTGAAACTGATCATGTGCATGAAATCTCAAGAGTATGAGACTTCAGAAAACACATCCTAGATGAATTTTCTCAAACTCAGAATCAATGAATGAAAAATATACTTTTAAGAACAAAAAGAAAGATTACTCTCATAGAGTTAATAATTTCAATGGAACAAACTTGATCACACAATATTTTACAAGTACTTGTAAACACAACATCCTATGTTGTGAAAGGATGTAACTGCATTCTTTCCACTTTTTATGTTTGGGGTCAAAAATTACTTGAAACAAAGAGGACAGCTACAGTTACATTCTTATTAAAATTTTTAATAAAGTTGTTTCCACAATCATTATTTTTCCTTCTGTAAATTAGACATAAAATGATTTAAAACGTTTATGTACATATGGGTATATGAGTGTGCACATGTATATATTACATGCTAAGGGGTCTATTAAACACAGATGGCCAACAGAGCTCACAGGTTTTTCTGGTACAGTAGGGGTCAAAGAGATGCTCTACACACACCCACGCTATTTTACAGGTTGGTCTATGGAGCATACAGCATCTTTGTAGTCACAGATGTGAATAGAAGCAATAACTCTTAATCTAATTTGGCTCCCTCGAAGTGCCGGTCCTTAGAGGGGTCTACCCTAGCACTGTTCTATAGAAGCTGGTTTTAAAGCAAAGTCTGGCCTATTCTGTATCCAAGAATCTTTTGTCAATATAGCACTGCACCAGGTACTATAAAACTACAATATTATTTTTATAAAAAAAAAAAAAGTCAAGGAAATCTCCCACGGAAACAGACTGCCCTGGGGACTGGCTACCGGGAGAAATCTAAATCACAATATTGTATCACCAATCTCTAATCCCTCAATAATCACAGATGTAAATTATAAAACATCTTAATTTTATGCACGAACAAGATATAGTGCTGATCCTAGTCACAACTTCATGACTTACATCAAGAGTTTAGGTTTTCAAAAATAACCTCACACATAAACTATGGATATTCACATACAACCCTTTCAATATCAGTACCATGAGAAACTGCCATCTTTAGTTTGTTAAGAAATTTAAAAAAATTTATGTCCAATTTTTTTACTGGGTGAACTAAAATTTCATTAAACACATTTTATATTATGGGATGTTTTCTTTTTTAACCAGTAAACCCACCTTTGTGGTTCTCTGAAGGATAAAACTATGACATTTCTTATACAATGTTCAACATACAAACATACCCTTCTCCAACCTCCCCTGAGACAGAATTAAAACACTCAGATGATTTTCTGTTGATTCAGATGATTAAAATAATCTGAATTATTCATATAAAGGGCTACAAAGGCATAAGAATGTTCTTCTGGTACACTTAAGTTACAGAGAATAAAATATGCTAAAAATCTAGGCTGAGTTTAATCTTAAAAATATCTTAGTTACCTCCTTAATGTCCTTATTAATAGAAATAGGAACCTCCAGTTATCAGCTACTGATGGCATTAATTTAAGCAGTTAATTAATAAAGGCAACTCATTAAGTCTAATACCATGTGGTCAAACAACAATTACAAAAATCACAAGGACACCACAAACCTTTCTTAATAAACGGTGAATTGAAAACCACAATCAAGCATTTCCGCTTTATTAAACTGTTCTATAAACATTCTGCTGCTGTGGTTTACCCTGGACTAATGAGGCATTTGGATGGATTTCTAGTTTTACAGAGAAAGACGCAAAACCGAGTCATTAACACAGCATTCCCTTGTGAGAAAGACGAACCGGGATGATTAAAGCAACACGGGAAGGACTGAAAACCCTGAAATTGGACTTAATTTTTTGCCCTTTTATCTGCTTGCAAAGTTCATGTAATTCTTTACATGTGTTGTGCATTTTAAAAATACTCTGTGATGATTTTTTTCTCTAAAAAATGCCAAGGGTTGAAACCAAGGAAACACATGATCACAAACTATTATAGACAAAATACAATCGAGAAGAAAAAAAAACAGAGGAAAAACTTCAAGCTTTCAAGACAGAGTGGTATTTTCTTTAAGATACTAGTAGGCTTTTTAAAAAAATAAGCTGGATCTTCTTTCTCTGATGAAAACTGAAATGAAAACTAGGCTCATCTCTAAGGACTATCTCAGATCATCAAACTTTCTTAATAGAAAGAGTAACTTGGTGTTAAAATATCAGAATTAAAATGGAAGAACTTGGGGGCAAGTCTTTAAGACTCCTAGAATCCCAAGCATTACACAGATGATTGATGGTTTAACAAGAAAGACTAAAATGTAAATAAATAATGTAAGAAACGTGCTAATAGGAATAAGAACAAGAGTAGGGCAGAGCTAAGGAAGATTTCAGTAAGAGGCACTGGATTTAGTACAAAACAGGAATAAACAGAACTCCTAGTGGGACTGTTAGGAGGCTTAAGTGATGACATACACAAAAGCTCCTGGCCCAGCCAGCAGCAAACACTTAGGAAATCTCACTCTTGACTCAGAGTTCTCTCAACTCACCAAGCATATGAATACTCAAGGCTGGCTTGATCAATCCTGTTTCTGAGGATCCCAATGTCTGCTGACACCATGTCATCTAAAGCCTGCAACTCCTTTTGGATCCGCTTTAGTTTCAGGGTCTCTGCTTGAGTTCTTTTAGATCTAAAAAAATGAACAAAAATAAAAACATTTTAAAATCACGTATCCATACGCAACAGAGTGAAAAAAGCAACCTACAGTATATGCTATATGATTATAATGTGTAATTTTTAAAAATCAGAAAAGAACACAAATTGAAATATAACACATCCTGGTAAAATTTTGGTGTATTTCTAAGACTGCATTTGTGCTGTTTCTCTTATTAGCCCACATTTTCTATTAGTATATACTATTTTCATACACAAAGGAAAGAGCAAGATTTTTCAAAAAACCAACAGTTCACTTATAGGTTCGTATTCATTCCATAAGGATGAGAATAAGCACTAAAAGAACATGATCTATATTCTCCTTAGACAGAACATCTAACAAAGCTTTCCAAATCTCTAGCCTTAAATTCTTGCTAAGCCCATTTTCATTTGTCTGACACTCAGCAGACGGAAAGAATGGACGCATGCATTAAACACCATTTCTTTCTATGTCTATTTGGTTTGAACCTTCTTAGGACCCATTTCCCCAAATTTCTATTGCTTTGATCCCTGTGTTTGAGGCATTACTACAGGTCCTCAAAATTCTTTTCCTCCCCTTGCTTAAAAGCACACCCAAGCTCAGTCCCCTCACTACCTCAAACACATTACACACTGAAGGACAGAATACACAGATACAAAGGCCTTTAATCTGAGTTCACTCCCTTCAGAATTTCACACCCAGTCTCACCGGAGAATAAAACTCTCACAGAAAACCACTATCTTGCAACTCATATTCTCCTGATCTTTACTCCATGATGCATTTCCCCTTGTTTTCTGCCCACAAAATTAACAGTATGATTCTTTTACTAGAAGGATTTCAGTGGTGCATTTATCACTAATCTAATCATGTTGTATTTTCTCACATTTCGGCCTATATCAACACATCAAGAACAAGTGCTGATCCTAAAAATCCTTTTGTAAAATCCCCAGTGAACAATCTCCCCAACCACTTCTAAACTGAAGATTACTGACGTGATTTTCAAAAATCACTTTTTACTTTGAATCATCATGGTTTTTTCTTGAAATGTAAGTTCAGTAAGTGGCACATTTCTTGTTTTATGCAAATCAAGGGGGACCAACTGGAGGGAAAACAATTTTTTTCAAATACATACATCCTTCTGACAGATAAAATTCTCAATTACTCTTCTCTGCACCTGCCTTTCTCCCTACACTCATCCCTTTCACTCCCTGACATACTCGGCAGTTTTAATACATAGTAACTTTGCCAGGCTTTTCTGGAGATCTAAAAAGAAAATGCCAAGAGCACTTGCTTGCATTTAACTCTCACTATTCTCAGTCATTGCTTCACTGACCTCAGCTTGGTGTCCTAAGGTGACAACACACTGGAAACTACAGACTAAAAGGGCAGAAAGAGTGGGGGAGGGGTAGAAAGTGGCTCAAACAGGCACATTGCTGCTGGAGGCAGCATGACGCAGTGGAGGAACAGGAACTGCTGACAAACTGATGCTGGGAGGGGACAGAAAAACTGAACCACACATAGTATGGCAGAGTGCTCACAATGGTGACCCTGAGTCATCAATGAAAAGTTAAATTATACTGTGTACCAGTGGGAGCAGGGTAAATTATTTACGAAAAATGTCCATAGAAAACACAATTAAAAATTCTGGAAGTGAAAGTCACTTATGTGGAATAATCTTATTCTTCCACACGTCACATGATTAAGGCCTCCCCACATCAAAATTAAAACCTGCATTTGTTGTTGATCCACTTATACTGATGGCTATTCACTGCTCCCTTAGAATGTGTAGATGGTTAAAACTGAAAACACCGATGCTGATTCTGAAGTTTTACCTTCAGCTGTACTCACAAATTTGGTATAATCTACGCTTACAAAGTCCTCCTTAATGAATTAACATTGGAATTTCCGTATCATTTATAAAGCAGAATTCGTTTAGTGAGCCTTAAAAGTAATGTTGTAGAGGGGCCCTGGATGGCTCTCTCAGTAGAACATGTGCCTCTTGATCTCTGGGTTATGAGTTCAAGCACCACATTGGGTGGAGAACCTACTTTAAAAAAGTTAAAAAGAATGCTGTAGAGGAAATGACAACTTATCAGAACAGACATGGGAAAATAAATATAAAACATGACGACTGCAGGTTACAAACAACCTCTCCTAGTTCAGGTGCCTCACCTTTCTGCAATAGCTTTAGCCAAAAGAGCTTTCTTACGTTTATTTTTCTCTTCCATTAGCCGTTGTTCTTGTTGGAGGATTTCCCAACGAGATTTTTCTTGCCTAGGGAGCAAAGAGTATAAAAATGAGTTTCTGAAACCCCATGCCACACCTTACCAGTCTCGGGCCCCTATGTATAAAGTTTAATCAACCAGATTATATATATTTTCCTTCAAAAGCCCTCTTAAAAGGAGCCCATCTGCAGCCCATTATTTTGCTCTAATTGGAACAAAGATTATCATTTGAAGTCAAGAAGGCTTATATAAATTGGCCCTTTGAAATCCATTATATGTATATAATCTAGGAAGCCACAAACTGGAAGCCAGAGTACTGTGGCATTTCTTAGGAGTACAAAGAAAGTTGTGTAAGTTAATTACGTATTATATGCAAACCGGAAATCAAAATAAATTGGTATGTACCCAATGTCATATCTTTTAGAGTTTTCTATAATGAAAGTCTCTACCATTTAACACCCTTAAAACAATAACCAATGTTTATTTCATTCATTTTTTAAAAATTTGCTCACTTCTTTCCATTCTGAGACATTTTTAAACAGAGTGAAACACTATGAGCTAAGATTTGAATGCTGGACTACAATCTGTCCAATTCTTAAAGAGGTCTATTAAAATTTCCCATAAATTTAAGAACTTGATGTCAACTCAAAGTAATGACAAAGCTATTTATTCCTATTATTGTCATTTCTTATGGCCATTGTGTCAAAAACCTCTTCCCAGACCCAGTAACCACTTCTAAATTTATCATTTTCTTTCCCTTCCTAGAGTCTCCACATTGGTGCAGGCACTGGCCCGCTCTCACTTTGACTATTGCAGGCACCTTCTCACCAGACAGCTTAGCCCAGCCAGCACCCTCCCCAAACGGGCTGCAATCCTGACACACGGGTTTTCTCTAACCATTGTTGTGATCAGGGCATCTCTCCTCCAGAGGCCTGGGTGATACTCTACTTCATCAGGGAACTCGCTAGGCAGTAATCCTCAGCTTCCACATCCTTCTTCATTCCCCCAATTCTCTACTACTCTCTGCCTTTGCTCTTCCCTCTTCCAGAGAAAGGAGATGTCATCTCTGAGCATTCTCTAGGGTATAGCTTTCTTTCCCCTTCTTGTAACCTCCGAATTTCTCCTTTTCAATGCGTTTCTGAGATTATATATCTGTGAAAATTTTCCCAAGTATCTAAAAAAAAAATTATTTTCCCAACAACATTCAATCTAAATTATCCAACTCAATTTAAACCCACCCTTCCCTACTATCACAGGCCTTTGCTGGGAAACGACACAAAGACATTTAAATACATGCATTTGTTTAGTGTGGCTCTCATAATTTACATGGCTTTGGTTCTCCTGTAAAAATGATTTCTTGGTTGTAAACTCCTGGTGAGCAGGAAACACTTTAAACTCATAGTACAGAACCTAAATCAGAGAAATCATAAGACACATTGAAGATTCAGAAAATGGAAAACAGAAACAAATGCCAACCTGATAAATCTGGAGGAAACAAATATGAGTAGGTATCAAAACAAAAGCATAGGATAAAAATTCCTAGAATTCATTCGTAAATCATACACAAAATGGCAATTTCCATAAAACTGTTACTAAATTCTGGAGGTGGTTTCTAATATAAACACATTAAATAAAAAATAAAAAGAGGGGCGCCTGGGTGGCTCAGTTGGTTAAGCGTCCAACTTCGGCTCAGGTCATGATCTCATGGTTCGTGGGTTCAAGCCCCACGTCGAGCTCTGTGCTGACAGCTAGTTCAGAGCCTGGAGCCTGTCTTCAGATTCTGTGTCTTCCTCTCTCTCTGACCCTCCCCTGCTCACATTGTGTGTGTGTCTCTCTCTGTCATAAATAAAAATAAAACAAACAAAAAAAATAAAAAGAAATCTAATGATGTAGCTGAATTGTTTTATCAGTCCTCTCAATTTCCTACACACTCTCCTTTGACCATCCCTTCATATCTCTTCATAAACGCCCTTTTCCGGGCCAGTGGAGATGCAGTGAAGCTGAAGAACGGGTCTAATCTGGGGGACGGGGGCACTATGCATGTAAGAACTGCTTTTCATGAGGGTGAATGGCAGACACTTTGGATCCAGAAAGACTTGTATGTGAACCTCAACTCTGCCATTTATTAGCTATGTGTTTGCTTTGGGAATAAAGCATCTTTTCTGAGTCCCAGAGACCTCATCTGTCAAGTGACAATAATGAACGTGTATTATAAAACTACTATGAAGACTACATGGCATAAAACATATAAAATGCCCAACATTGACTGGCTGACAACATATTTAGGTGGTAGCTATTCTTGAATAATTTATTAAATTAGAAAGGTAAGAATATAAAAGAGAAAATGTTAAAGCTATTTTTTCAAAGCCCAGTGCGGGGGGAAAAAAAGGTAAAATGGAAAAATGTCTCATGGATATATAGACTTACTAACAATTCCAGTTTCTTTTTTTCCATTTTGCAATCTGACTTTGGAGGGAGAACTTCGGTGTTTTTGCGACCATCGTGGGAATTCTCAAGTCCCAGTTCACTTGGTTGACCTTCAGTACCCTGTGGTTTTCCATCACCAACAGGAGAAGTGACTGTAAGAGGACTAGGAGGAACAGGGGAGGAAGAATGTGGGTTTTGAGCATTAAATCTTGGTTCTGGTGCGGAAAGCAGCTGCTCTGGAGGTACTGAGCTTGATCCATCTTGAAGTCCAAGTTTTTGGCTTTGCTCTTGAAGGGCTTTTTCTCGCTGAAGTTGTTGTCGACTTTTCTTCACAGGGAGACGTCGCTGTGGTTCAAATGGATCTATGTCAAAAAGAGAAGAATTTCTTTGTGTGAGCAACAAATAATCAGAATTTCTCTAAGAAAATAAAGCATAAACATTACACTTTAATAACACTTCTACAGGGTTTCTTCCTCTTCTCTACCATAAAAGCCCAGGGAAATACAGCCATCTTCCTGTAGTACTTTGGCAGTTCTTCTATAATCATATTGTTAATATTTAACAAAAACTATCCCAACTCATAATTTAGCTTAAAGAAGTCCGTCTGTCTGTTGAGTTAAGCCTCAGAATAAAAAGCAAGGTTTCTTTTTCAACTTAAATTGATAATTGACTAAACAATGAGCTAATCTGACCAAACAAGGCAGACAAATGAATTCTTGAATATGTCTTAAATTTGACTTTTGATTCTATCTGCTCTCCCCAAATAAAATGGTGGTTGTGTTTACAAATGGGCTGCACCTTTCTTAAGTAATAGCAGATCTTAGGCCAGTTTGATACAGAGGTAGATGTTATATATAAAATATAACTGAAGTCTCTTATTTCTAAGAATGCTAGTTAACTCTCAAATGTTAGCTTTTATCTTCCAGAGCATTGCAAAGTTGTCTTCCCCAAAGGTAGGTAGCCATTAGCCAATACATGCAAGCTAATTTTAATAGCAGCCTGAACAAACCAATAGAGAAAGATAAAACTGGGAGAAATCTTTTTAAAAAGCACTATAAAATAAGTAAAATCCCTATTATACTTTTTGGTTTGTCCAACCAGTGTTTACCTTGTAAGGCAGAGGCCTGGAGAATTTGACTCACATTCATATTATATTTAATAAGATCTGTAAATGGTATTGTTTATAAAATGCCTGGAAAGTGAAATTGTGGTAAGTTCTTATAAATTAAATAAAACAGAGCTTTTAAAATTCTGCATATTAACCCATGAAGCAACACAAACTTATTACTTAAATCTCCCAAAGGAGAATTAAAAGCTCTGGAATCACAGTTCTGGGCACAGCTTTTGTCCAGCTCAATAATCGTAGACAAGTCAATTAATTATTCTGTAACTCAGTTTCTTCAAATGTCAAATGGGTCAAAAATTTGCCTGCTCTACTTAATTCATGGAGTTGGTGTAAGAATTAAAGAGATGGGTAAAGTAAATATTTTAAAACATAGATGTACCATCAAAAGTAAAATGTTATTATTGTTGACTTGAGCCAGGAACACAACGCAGCCAACTCTATCTTGAGGCAGGAACTTATTCCTGACTACTGATCTTTCTGTACACCATAAGAAAATGCCATGGAGCTTACTTCTCAATTCCACTCACTAGATGAATTGTTAATAGTTCCTATGAAATCCAGTACTGCTGCTTCCATTCTATTTTGCATTTCACAGAACTTGCATTGGAGATTAAAAATGCTACAATAAAATAATAAACCAAACAATAAACAAGTCAGGCCTGAAACAATAAATAAAAAAACTCCTGGAACTAATAAACCATTATAGCAAGGTTGCAGAATGTAAGATTAATACACAAAAGCCAACTGCTTTTCTATGTATTAGCAATGAACAATGGGGTTTAAAATTAAAAACACGATACTATTTGCATTAGCACTAAAAAAAAATGAAGTAATACTTAGGAATGAATCTAAGAAAGAAAGTACAAGATCTATGAAGAAAATTACAAACTGTGATAATGAAATAAAAAAATTAAACAAATGAAGAGAGATTCATGAAAAGAAGATTCAATACTGTCTTATTTGGGGAATACTGACACAATGAATCTCAAGTTTATATGGAGAGGCAAAAGACTCAGAACAGCTAACACAACATTAAAGGACAAAACTAAAGAACGGGCATTACTTGACTTCAAGACTGACTATAAAACTACAGTAATCAAGACAGTGGGCATCAGCGAAAGATTAGATAAATAGAGCAATGGAACAGAATAGAGACCACAGTAATAATAAAGCTTTAAAATAGTGTGATATTGGTGCAGTAATAAACTAACCAACGGAACAGAACAAGGAACCCAGAAACAGGTTGACGTGTATGAAGCACTGGTATGACTGAGACAGCATGGCCTACCTAGAGCAAAAGGTGGACTCATTCAATATATGGACTTGACAAAAACCCTGCTATATGGAAAAGATAAAATCAGATCCATACCTCACACCATATAAAAATAAACAAAACATTCTCCAAATGGATTAAGGATTTAAATGTCAAATCAACATTTTTAAACTCTTATTAGAAACACATTTCTTTATACTGTTTTGAAATCTGTTATAGCTTATAATAAAAATGATTCTTAAAAATGGTCTTAACTGAATATAAGAACTAATGCCTTATGGAAGGGTACTAGCACTTCTTGGTAGGGTACTAAATTAAGACACAGAATATGTGTGCAAATTTGACCATATTCAAATTAAATACTTTGTTTACCAAAAGATTAAAGTTAAAAGACAAGTTACAAGCTGGGAGAAGATGTTCATTGGAGAACATATTCATAATATACCTGGCAAAGAACTAGCATCAAAAACAAAGGAACGCATGAATATTTTCTTTAGACATTGACAGCACTGTAGCTACACTGTTTTTCATTTCCAATTTTTATTATGAAATAAATGAAATATGAAATGTGAAATAAGTCACAGACCAAATACATGTATTTGTTACAGTCACATATCCCACTTGTAAGGGTTGTAAAAAAATAGTAACATTTTAAAAAATAAAACATGACTGTAGTGACTTACATAACTGCTATTTGAAGATAGGCCTGTTATCTATCCTCTCTTCTAGAACACCCAAGATAATTGTATTTATTGCCCTCCAAATCATATTACTTGCTTTTTATTAAATGAAATGTAAGTATCAGTGACACCTATCATTTACTGATGGAAACATTTAATTGCCAATGCTCATGCCATGGTGAACTCCTGTATGACAGCATGAAAACACAGTGAGGAGTAACTATGTAGAAAAAAGCCACCTGCCAGTCTATGTTTGACATGAAGCTATAATGAAAAATAAATCTTATTATTTTAAATAATTGATATTTTAGGGCTATTTGTTAACTGTAGCATAACTTGTCTCAACTTGATTTCATTATTATCAATACTTTTAAAATTTCCTATGTATCTGCCCCTTCCTTATCATATTCCCCTCTTCTAGTACTGTGTATTTTGATTTCCTATATTCCCAAAGAATATACCTGCTTTGTACGACTTTCACATTCTACAAATGGTACCAGGTTGTATGTATTCTTCTGCAGTGTGGCTCTTTTCATGGATTATATTTATGAAATTTATACATGTTAATGTATGTGGGTATAGTTCACATATTCCAACTAGCTATATACTGCCCACTGAATGGTTATATTGCAATTTATTTATCTACTTTTATTAACGCCCACTTGGGTTTGCTCCCAGCTTTTCAGTATTATAAATAAGAATGCAAAGAACATTCTTAATTTTTCCCAATGTGCACATGGTGTTTCTCTGGAGTATTGTCATCCTTATTTTTGCTGGCAACCAACTCTATCTTCATGGATTAATTATACTTTTAAGGTTGGAGAACACCTGGAAGGAATCTTAAAAATGAAAAATCCAGCTCTTCTAGTTTTACAAATGAGAAACCCAAGACAAAAAGATTTAGAGGCAGAGCTAGGAGATCTATATGCCAATCACCATGTTTGACTATGAGAGTACAAAGATGCTAAAATGTTTTCTCTTACTCATGGTGGTCATAGACTAGTGGTTGGTGTCTATGTTCTAACATCTCACCATGAAACGATAGGCCTTGAAGCTAAGGTTTTTCCAGCTCCTCTCCATCCCAATTGCAAAGATATTTAGAAATGTTCTTCTACATAATGCATCTTGTGTTCCAATTTAGTCTATATTAAGTCTTCTTTCCCTTCTCAAACTCAGGTCTACTAACACACAATGTCTGTGAAATCTCCCCAAGCTCCACCCAACGCCCAGCACAGTCAGGTTCCTGCTAACTCTGTTAACAAGCTCTTTTATTTATTTATTATTTTTTTTTAATTTAAAAATTTTATTTATTTTTATTTTTTTTACTTTATAAAGTTTCATATTTTTTAACATATGCAATTATTTTCCATCATTTACAATACAGTAGTTGCAATGACACTCAAAACAGAAAAGCAAAGTAAAAACTCAAAACACCAACTTCTGTTTCATGTAATTAGACTTATACAGAAATTAGAAGGTTAAGTAACAACAAGCTCTTTTAAATTATTATCACATTCTATTACAGCTTATCTCCTCAGTAGGCTATCAGTTCTCTGAAGGCGAGGATGATGCCTTGTTCATCATGGTATGTTATTATACAGAAGCTGATACCTCTAACTTTGGGTCAGACTTGAATACCTGTACTTTGTACAAAAGAATATGGGAATGGATGTTCAAAACAAGGAGCACAAAAGACCCTGAGAATACGAGGCTTGACAGTTAATTACATGCTGTAGTGTAACTTTTATGATATAGTTTTTAAAGATCTCTGGACCAATCAAAACTTCCTCCATCTATATAAACTACTTTGGCCCTATATTCCTACTTTACTTCCTTTTCCACTTGTTAGCCTTATTTTTACATCCATGCTGAAGATGCAGGGAACATCCAATTTGATCACAAACTCTAATAAAAAGCATGCCAGGGCTTACTGAATTTTCTCCCAAAGTATATAAATTATGGTAACAAGAGGGATGCAAACTCACAGAAGTAGTACGCACTACCAGACTCACCATGTAGAATTTCATGGCATTACATATCAACCGCAAACAATCATAGTTTATATCATCAAGCGTTTCTCACCAATTAACAGTACACTTAATTCCTCCATTAAGAGAAAACAAATTAGTACAAGTCCATCCAATAACTACGCTACAAAGTTAGTGAGGGAAGCACATTTTAGCTTACAACAGTCAGTAGGTATAATTTCACATCTAACCTTTCAAAAAGTCTTGGTTTTCTGACTCCCAAGAGTTCGAAATAATTGCAAAAGTCATCTGGCTACCAGAAGTGAACGCAAGACTCCAGATGCATTATGAAAAGCATCGTCTTTTTGCGCTCATTCGATCTCCGTGCTCCCTCGTTCCCAACCATTGTCAACTTTTATACATTCACCACAATTCGAATATGGTGTGCCCCTCTCCCTTCTTGTACCCCAACCCCAACCCTCCAGCCATTGACTTAGGCAGCAATCTTCCCACAAGAGACGCGGAGGCTGGAGGCTCACTTCCTCTCCCAAATCCCGTCCCCTTCACAGGACAAAGTCAAATCCCTGAAATGGATTCCTGTACTTTCTTATCTAAAAGATCCCAGTCCCGTGGGCCCGCCCCTCGCGCCGTGGCTCCCAATACTTCCACCTCTGGAACCCCACAATCCCCTCCTCCTATGATAGTTCCTTCCCCAAACACCAACACATTACCCTCTTTCCCGCCCCCTTCCCCTCAAGAGACCCAAGGATTAAACCTCTGCAGGCATGTCCCGTTACCTTTACTCTGTTTTAGTCGCCTCAGCTCCTCCTCAGAGAAGCCTGCCCAATCCCGCGCCATCCCCCTCGGCTGCCAGCGCCCCCAGGGCGCCCACACCTCAGAGCCCCGACTGCCAACACGACTACCCAGGCACATCCGGGTTCTTGCCGGCTGCGGCTGACCGACCAATCAGCGCGTCGAGCTCTGCTTACAAGGCCGCCGTCGCTTGCTGCGGGGTCCTGCTCCCTTGGAGCTGCCCCCAGCAGTGCCGTACAAACGGCCTGGGGAAATCTCGGCTGCTCAGACATTTATTCTTCTGACCTGAGTCTGCTCTCTATTCCTGTCTTCTGTTCTCGTTGGGTTAATCGCTTCAAGAGATAAGGGGGGAATTGGCGATGGAGATGAGAGTGGAGATAAACAGGCAGTTAGGAAGTGGCTACAAGTCGGTGGCGGGTAAGGGCGGACGCACCTGCTTCTGGGTCCTCTGGGAAGTCATTGGGGGCGGAGCTCTGTGCCCGCTGGGCCTAGCAGGGTGCGATTTGGGGACTTGGGAGGGTCTTTTTAAAACTGCTGGAATCATCTTGCTACGTGACTGCAGAAAATGTTCAGATTTAGACTCTAATTGTGAAGAAACATTTGACAGGGCCGGGGTATAGCAACGCGGAGGAGAAACGCTTAGCAGGGTTTTTCTGCATAGCTGTCTCCCAAATAACTATCGATTGTGGGTTGTTTCCATGATGTTTTGAGAATGGTTCTAAAAGATCTGTAACCTTTCTAAGGGATGCCTAAATCTCTCCACTTACAAGTGATCCCTTAATCAGTTTTAAGTTCAGAGAAGACAATGTAAAACAGTGTCAGCGCTGGGGTATGGAGAAATACTAAGCTTTTCCCGCTTGGATTCCTAATTTCATTGCTCTGGTTCTACCCTGAACACTTCTCTGGGCCTCTATTTTCTCATTTTAAGCAAGATTTCAAACGTCAAGATGCAAGCGTTGTCAGAATACATATAAATAAGGACGATTTAAAAGAGATCAGTTATTCCATTTTTCATGTGCCTCATCGCTAAAGATGCATTTTTAAAAAAGCATTATTTTGGCTTCCATTTCAAAATCCCGAGTGTGACTTTTGGTATAGTGTGCCAATATTTTTAAACAAATTCAAATGAAGTGAACAAAATAAAATACCAAACCAAGAAAAGAGTTGGGAGTTGGTGTTTCAAGTTTAGATAGGTAGTTAGAAAGTGAAGGATATTAGGAATTCCTCTTGTAACCTTTGAACTTTTAAACTTAAAAATGATTCCTGAAATTTAAGAGTGCACAAACTCTTGTTTTGAAATGTGGACTCATTTTTTTCTAACATTTAAAAATTAAAGTGCCATTCAAAAAGATTGGTGAGAAAGATCATCAAGTTTTGGGTCATAGACTAAATACTTGAGAGGTACAGATGTTCTAGCAAGAAGGGATCAGTAGCAATCAAAGTAATTAATTCAGTTTCCCATTTACAAGCATTAGCCATGCAGTTTCATCTAATAAAAACGAAGTACCTACTAGCCCCCATGTTAAATTTTATATATAAACTTCCTTTTTTTCCCATAATATTTTATTGTCAAATTGTTTTCCATACAACACCCAATGCTCTTCCCCATAAGTGCCCTCTCCCATCACCACCACCTCTTTTCCCCCTCCCCCTTCCTCTTCAACTCTCAGTTCATTTTCAGCATTCAACAGTCTCTCAAGTTTTGCATCCCTCTCTCTCCC
>NC_043702.1:120308949-120313582 GCF_006229205.1 Suricata suricatta | reverse complement strand
TTCGCTTAGCATGACACCCTCGAGGTCCATCCACTTTGCTACAAATGGCCAGATTTCATTCTTTCTCATTGCCATGTAATGCTCCATTGTGTATATATACCACATCTTCTTGATCCACTCATCAGGTGATGGACATTTAGGCTTTTTCCATGTTTTGGCTATTGTTCACAGTGCTGCTATGAACATTGGGGTACATGTGCTCTTATGCATCAGCACTTCTGTATCCCTTGGGTAAATCCCTAGCAGGGCTATTGCTGGGTCATAAGGCAGTTCTATGGATAGTTTTTTGAGGAACCTCCACACTGTTTTCCAGAGCGGCGGCACCAGTTTACATTGCCACCAACAGTGTAGGAGGGTGCCCATCTCTCCACACCCTCGCCAGCATCTATAGTCTCTTGATTTGTTCATTTTAGCCATTCTGACTGGCGTTAGGTGGTATCTCAGTGTGGTTTTGATTTGTGTTTCCCTGATGACGAGTGATGTCGTTTCATGTGCCTGTAGGCCATCTGGATGTAAGGACAATGATTTAAAAAAAGAGACAAGATACAAATTACCAATATTAGGAATTAGAAAAGTGATATCACTACCTAGTCATTAACAGGTTAATAGGTATTGGGGGTCCTCACACCACACTCAGTTTTAATAATCAGCACTAGAAAAACTCAAAGAACTCAGGGAAACTGTTATGCTCACAATTACAGTTCATTACAGTGAACAAATAGACATTAATATCAGCAAAGGCAAAATGCACCTAGTGAGGGGTCCAGAAAAAATCAGGTATAAATTTTCCTGTGCAGTTGTATGGACGGCATTTAATTCTCCCAGCAACTATGTATGATAACACATATAAAGTCCTGCCCAGGAGGGGAACTCGTCTAAACCTTGTTGTCTAGGGTTCTTATTGGATCAGTCACACGGGTACAGAACATGCACAGGACTGACCTTAGCTACCTAGTTTCCAGTCCCTCCAGAGATCAAACCAATAAAGGATGGGCTAGGAATTCAGATAAACAAAAATAGACATTTACCACAAATCACATTGTTAGCAAAAGCCACATTGTTAGCATGAGTAGAAAGGCCCTAGGTATATAAAGACAATTTTATCTTGCAGGATATGCCGAGGGTTTAGAAGTTTTCTCCAAGGAGCCAGTCAATGGCCAGCCCTTTGGTTTGGAATGTTCAGGGTTTGAGCTAACAAACCCTCTAAATGAACCCTTTACTGCAAAATAACAAAATATTATGAACAATTTTATGCCAGTACAGTCAACAACATAGATGAAACAAATATCTTGAAAGAAAAACTATGAAAAGTCACTCAAAAATAAATAATCTGAACAGCTGGTATATCAATGAAAGAAATTCAATTTGTGGTTAACAAGTTTCCCACAAAGGAAATTTCAGATGGCTTCACTAGTAAATCCTACCAAGCAGAATTTATACCAAAGCTATGTAAATCTTCCAGAAAATTGAAAAGAAAGAAATATTTCTCATTTGGTGAGACCAGCATTAACCCGATCCCTAGACAAGGCAGACACCACACAAAACTAGTATCCTTCAGGAACAGATGCAAAACTTCTAAACAAAATTTTAGCCAATCAAGTCCAAGAATATACAAAAAGCATAATATATTATGTTCAAGTGAAGTTTATCCCAGGATGCAACAGGCCTATGTAACACAGGCCAATCAATGCAACTCACTATATTCACAATCTCAAAAAGAAAAAAATCCTATTATCACTTTAACAGACCCAGAAAAAGCATGCAAGAAAACCAATTATCGATTTCTGATAAAAGATCTCAGCAAACGAGGACTAGAAAGGAATTTCATCAGCATGATAAAAGACATCTACCAAAGAAACCTAAAGGTAACACAGTATTTAATAGTGAAAATTTTTATGCTTTTCCCCTCAGATCAGAAACTAAACAGGGTATTCAATCTCACTCCTTCCATTCAACAATATATTGGTGGGTCTTGGCCAGTGCAATATGATAAGAAAATAACTAAACAGCATGCAGATTAGAAAGAAAGAAATAAAACTGTGATTTGCAGACAGGATCATCTATGTAGAAAATCCAGAGATCTACCTAAAAAAAAAAAAAGCTTCCATAACTAATAAGTGTATTTATCATGATTGGTCAACATAAATCAATTTTATTTCTATATAGTAGACACATACACAAAGTTGAATATTGATTTAAAAGTGCTATTTACTAGATATCATGCTATTGACTACTTGGGGATAATCTGTCACAAGAACAAGATCCATTTACTAAAAACTGCAGAATAGTGTTGAAATACTATTTTAAGTCTTCATTAAAAAATAAAAGGGCATATTGATTCTTCTCAACCTATTTCTAGCTTTTTATTTACTGACCAGTGAGTCCATGGGTGCAGCCAAGCAATAAGTAATAAAATGGGGTTAATGTTATTCATCATCACAGAAGTTCATACTAGAAAGCAATTTTAGAATACATGAAATGTAAGGACGTTTAATCTCAATACTTAACCTGGAAAGGTTTAGTCTTTCAGCATTTATTTGAAGGCTCAGTAGGCATCAAACATTCTGTTATACATTTGGTGAATAGAAGATGCATTCTCTCATCTTATGGAGGTGTTACCTAATAGAGGGAAATAGAAAATAAACAAGTAAACAAACAAATGCAAATTACTTAAATGTTTTAATTAGTGCTATTAAAGTAATAAAGAGCACAGGAATAGCATGGTCACTGAAAGTCTAAGTGGACATCCAAATCAAAACCTGAAGTAGAATCAGCCAGACAAGGGAAAAATTATTATGGCCAAATGGAACAGCCTTTGGGGAGTCCCTGGGTAGAACAGTAGAGGTTTGGGGGAGAGCCTGGCATATTCCAAACCTCTAAAGAAAGTCAACTGGCTGGAGTATAGGGACTGTGAAGTAAAGGGAAAGATAAACCTAATGGTCACTGAGGAGAGGTAGACAGGTGTCATATTGTACAGGCTTATGTAGGAACTGGTATTTTATTCAAAGTGCAACAAGAAGCCGTTTTGTAGTGTTAACCAGGCACACACATTAGTTTTTTATTTTTTAAAAGATCATCTCTAGTTGCTCTGATAGAGAATCAATTGAAGGGAATATAATGATCTAGGTTATCACAGTTGGCTTCCTTTTGCCATAAACAAATAAAACTGATGAGTAACATATAACATGTTTTTATTTAAAAGAAAAATATAGAGCCTAGAACTTAAAGCAAAAAGATGTCAAAAGCAAACCCAAGGGGGAACGCTACCTGAATATAAGTACTGGGTATTGGGATTCCTATACACATTTGAAGGCAAGATCACTGAAATAAAATTCAGAGCCTGGAAAGGATGATCCATGTGATAACAAAAGGTTAGAAAAAACTCAGCCTACTGCTCTGTAAAAGCAGTAGGAAGCCTGTTGTTAACTGTACATACAGTTACTATACAGAAGATATATATACATACATATTTTAAGGACACCTACAAAAAACTAAGACCTGATCCCTGGATCATACACAGGGGAGAGATCCAAATTTATATTACAAGTTGAAAAAATTACTTTAAATTTGACTTAAAGCAACTGAAAGTTCTAACACCCAGCAAAATCAATCTGCAAAGATAGTCTCTCAATCCACAATACAGAGGACTTCCACGAAACAAAAAACTTTGACACTAAGCTCCCCAAAACAATTACATAACACTTGAACAACAGTCACCATGAGGGAAAGTCAACAGAAACAACAAGAGTTAGACCTTGCAAACTGGAAATTGTAATTTTATAGAGATGTTATTTTTTACTATAATTTCACTCACTTTTTGGTCCTTATTCAGGGCAGACACAAACTTCTTGAACTACCATAATTTCCATCTCTGTTAGGGGTATTAAGAATTTTTGAACTTCACCCTGATCTTTAAAAAAAGGAAGTTTATGTTTCCCTGATGATGAGTGATGTTGAGCATCGTTTTATGTGTCTGTAGGCCATCTGGATGTCCTCTTTGGAGAAGTGTCTGTTCATGTCTTCTGCCCATTTCTTCACTGGGTTGTTCGTTTTGTGAGTGTGAAGTTTGGTGCGTTCCTTGTACATTTTCGATATTAGCCCTTTATCTGATATGTCGTTTGCAACTATCTTTTCCCATTCTGTTGGTTGCCTATTAGTTTTCTTGATTGTTTCCTTTTCCTTGCAGAAGCTTTTTATCTTGATGAAGTCCCAAGGGTTCAGTTTTGCTTTCATTTCCCTTTCCTTTGAGGATGTGTCGAGCAGGAGATTGCTGCGGTGGAGGTCTAGGAGGCTTTTTCCTACATTCTCCTCGAGGGTTTTGATGGTTTCCTGTCTCACATTCAGGTCTTTCAGCCATTTTGAGTTTATTTTTCTGTATAGTGTAAGAGAGTGGTCTAGTTTCATTCTTCTACATGTTGCTGTCCAGTTCTCCCAGCACCACCTGCTAAAGAGGCAGTCTTTTTTCCATCGCATACTCTTTCCTGCTTTGTCAAAAATTAATTGACCGTACATTTGTGGGCCCAGTTCTGGGTTCTCTATTCTACAGGAAACACAAATCAAAACCACACTGAGATACCACCTCACGCCAGTCAGAGTGGCTAAAATGAACAAATCAACAGACTATAGATGCTGG
>NC_043702.1:120225756-120308849 GCF_006229205.1 Suricata suricatta | reverse complement strand
GACTATTGAATACTGAAAATGAACTGAGGGTTGAAGGGGAAGGCGGAGGGGGGAAAAGAGGTGGTGGTGATGGAGGAGAGCACTTATGGGGAAGAGCACTGGGTGTTGTATGGAAACCAATTTGAAAATAAACTATTTTTAAAAATTTAAAAAATCACTGTCCTTAGAGGCTTATCAATTCTATTAAAATTTTTTTAATGTTTATTTATTTTTGAGCGAGCAAGCGAGTGAGAGAGAGATTGACCAGGGAAGGGGCAGAGAGAGAGAGAAAGACCCAGAATCAAAGCAGACTCCAGGCTCTGAGCTGTTAGCACAGAGCCCGATGAGAGACTTGAACTCATGAACTTCAAGATCATGACCTTAGCCAAAGTCAATGTTTAACCGACTGAGCCAACCAGTCGCCCCACAATTCTATTTTTCTTAAACAATAAGCTTTTTGTTTTGTATTTCTCTGTTTATTAGTTTTCTACTTTTTTGATTTCTTCTCTAATTGTTACTATTTTATTTTTTGTGCTTACTTTGAGTTTCATTTACTTTTCTTTTCCTAATGTAGAAATTGAGGTCATTGGTTTAAAACCTTTCTTTTTTTCTAAATAAGTGTTCAGTGTTATAAATTTTCTCCTATATACTGCTTTAGCAGATTCCCATGAATTTTGATATGTTTTTATTTTCATTCAATTCAAAATGTTTTTTACTTTTTCTTTTGATTTCATCTTTTAGTTACTTATTATTTAGTTTATTATTATTTGAAATTCTGTTGTTTACTTTTAACTATTTGGAGACGTTTTAGAGACCTCTCTTATTTGTTTTTTTTTTTTTAATTTAAATCGAAGCTTGTTAACATATAGCGTAATAATAGTTTCAGGAGTAGATTTAGTGATTCATCACTTATATATAACACCTAGTGCTCATCCCAACAAGTACCCTCCTTAATGCCCATCACCCATTTAGCCCATCCCTCCCACCCAATACCCCTCCAGCAACCCTCTGTTTGTTTTCTGTATTTAAGAGTCTCTTATGGTTTGTCTCCCTCTCTGTTTTTATCTTATTTTCCCTTCCCTTCCCCTATGTTCATCTGTTTTGTTTCTTAAATTCCACATATAAATGAAATCATATGATATTTATCTTTCTCTGATATATTTCACTTAGCATAATACACACTAGTTCCTTCCACATTGTTGCAAATGGCAAGATTTCATTTTTTTTGATCACTGAGTAGTGTCCCATTGTATATATATATATATACCACATCTTTATTGTTTATCAGTTGATGGACATTTGGTCTCTTTCCATATTTTGACTGTTGTTGATACTGCTACTGTAAACTTTGGGGTGCATGTGCCCCTTTGAATCAGCATTTTTGTATCCTTTGGAAGATACCTAGTAGTACAATTGCTTGGTTGTAGGGTAGCTTTATTTTTAATTTTTTGAGGAACCTCCATACGGTTCTCCAGAGTGGCTGTACCAGTTTGCATTCCCACTAGCAGTGCAAAAGTGTTCCCTTTTTTCTGCATCCTTGTGAACATCTGTTGTTTCCTGAGTTGTTAATGTTAGCCATTCTGACAGGTGTGAAGTGGTATCTCATTGTGAGTTTGATTTGTATTTCCCTAATGTTGAATGGTATTGAGCATCTTTTCGTGTGTCTGTTAGCCATCTGGATGTTTTCTTTGGAAAAGTGTCTGTTCATGTCTTTTGCACATTTCTTTACTGGATCACTTTTGGGGGGGTGTTGAGTTTGATAAGTTCTTTATAGGTTTTGGATACTAACACTTTATCTGATATGTCATTTGCAGATATCTTCTCCCATTATGTCAGTTGCCTTTTAGTTTTGTTGACTACTGTACAGAAGCCTTTTTAAAATTCTATTGTGGTCAGAGAAGTAGTTTGTATAATTTGAATCCTTTTACATTTAACAAGACTGGTTTTATGGCCCAGAATGTGGTCTCTCTTGAGAAATGTTTTCTATGCATATGAAATGAACATGTATTATACTATTGTTGGATGGAGTGTTCTGTTAATACCAGTCAAGTCAATTTTGGTTGATTGTAATTTTTATGTCCCACCATATCGTTATTGGTTTTCTATTTATTCAATTATTTATTGAGAGATGATAATTGAAATATACTACTAGAATTGTGGATTCTTTCTTTTTGTGCTTCTGTCAGTTTTGTTATATGTGCCTTAAAGTTCTGCTATTAGGTGCATAAACATTTAGGATTGTATGTCTTGTTGATTATTGGACCCACTTATATAAAATCTGCCCTTCTTTTGCCTGATGATGTTAGTCGAAAATCTTAGTCTGATATTAATTTACCACTGTAGCATTCTTTGATTGATATTAGCTTGGTTTATCTCTTTTTCCTTTTCTTGTTTCTTTTTGTACTTTTAACCTACTTGTACTTTTATTTTAGGCGGCATATAGTTGGTCTTGCTTTTCTATCTAATCTAACAATCTCTGCCTTTTAATTGGTGTGTTAATATATTTAATGTGATTATTATGTTTAGGTCTTATACCTCTAAGCTGAACCTTAAGCCAGAATATTCAAGTCTTTGCTCTCTCTTTGTCTAATATGTTGTACCTTTTCCATATCTTCTTTGTATTGAACTTTTTTTTTTAAGATTCTATTTCCTATGGTAACCTACTAGCTATAACTCTTTGTTTTTTTGTGTGTGTGTGTGTGTGTGTTCATTTGGCATCATAGTATACATTTTTAATTCATCACAGTTGACATTCAGGAAATATAACATTTAACATATAGTATAAGAAACTTGTGCAATAAAACCTTGGTTTGTTAGCATAATTTGTTCCAGAAATATGTTTGTAATCCAAAGCACTTATATATCAAGCAAATTTCAAGAATTATTGTCTCAGTTGTGATCACGTGACATTCAGTATCCCATATCTCTCATATTGCAGGACTTCACTCATTTATCAAGTTAAAATTTATTAGAAATATTTGCTCATCTTGCAGAATACTCACAGAACAAGTTACTCGCAATCCAAGGTTTTACTGTATATTTTTACTTCCTTCCTGGCCTTTACGTTATTGTTTTTATACATCTTAATTTTACATGTTACAAACCTCACATTTTGTTGTTATTTTTGTTTAAACAATTATCTTTATCTTTTTTATTTTTTTTTTGAGAGAGAGAGCATGCATGCATATGTAAGCAGAGGAGGGGCAGAGAGAGAGAGAGAGAGAGAGAGAGAGAGAGAGAGAGAGAGAGAGAATCTTAACTAGGCTCCATGCTCAGCACAGAGCCTGACATGGAACTTGATCTCATAACCATGTGATCATGACCTGAGCTGAAACCAAAATTTGGACACTCAATCGACTGAGCCACCCATGCATCCCAGAAGTTATCTTTTCAAAGATATGAATAAGAAGTCTTATGTATTTACTCATATAGTAACAATTTCTTACACTTTTTAGTCCTTTGTTCAGATTATATCTATTTCTATCAGGTGTAATTTTCCTTCTGCCTGAATGAAAACATCTTTATTTTGCTTTTGTCTTTGTAAAATATTTTACTGAGTATAAAATTCTAGTTTGACTTTTTTTCTTTTAATACATTACAGATGCTGCTCCATGTCTTCTAGATTGTATTCTTTATGATGAGAATTCTATTATCATTATCTTTGTTTCTTCATATATAATTTATCTTTTTTTATTCTGTCTGCCTTTAATATTTGTACTTTATCATTCTTTTTGAGCAATATGAGCATAACATCCCATGGTGTACTTTTCCTCATATTTCTTGTGCTTGAGGTTATTTGAGATTGTTTGATGTGTAGGTTTATAGTTTTCATCAAATTTGAAAATTTTCTGGCCATTATTTCTTCAAATACATTTTCCATCCTCTCCACTCTCTTCTTTGGGGGCTTCCATTACACATTTGTTAGCCACTTGATGTTTTCCTATACTTCTCTGATGCTTCTTTCATTTTTTCATTTTTTTGCTTCTCTTTATATAATTTCTATTGCTGTGTATTCAAATTCACTAATATTTTCTCCTCTAATGTCTAATTTCCACTAATCTCATCTGGTATGTCACAGATATTGTAGCTTTCATCTGTAGATGTTCCACTTGAGTCTTTCTTAAAATATATCTTTAATATCTGTCCATAACTTTTTGAACATGTGAAATATAATAATGATGTCATTACTAATTATAATTAATGTCATTGACTCTAACATCTGTGTTAGTTCTGGATCAGTTTCATTTGATTAATTTTCCCCATTTGATTCATATTTTCCTGCTTCTATGCATACCTGATAATCTCTGATTTGATTCAAGACATTGTGAATTTTACCTTGTTGTGAATTTTGCTTGCTATTTTGTTTTCCTATAAATATATATTTTTAAATGTTTATTTAGAGAGAGAGAATGAGTGGAGAGGGGCAGAGAGAGAGGGAGGGAGAGAGAATACCAAGCAGGCTCTACCCTCAGTGAGGAGCCTGACATGGGGCTTGATCCCACAAGTGTGAAATTATGACCTGAGCAAAAATCAAGAATCAGACACTTAACCAACTAAGCCACCTAGGCACCCTTTCCTATAAATATTTTGAACTTTGTTTTGAGATGCAGTTGCTACTTGGAAATAATTTTATCTTTTTGAGAATTATTTTTAAAATCTGTTAAATATGACCAGAGAAATGTTCAGTCAAGACTAATTATTTCCTCCTACTGAGGTAAGAGTCTTCTGAATACTCTATTAAATGTTCTGTGAGTTGTGTGGTGTCCCAGTATGAGTGGTGGCAATAGCACTATTCCCAGTCCTATGTGGATACTGAGTACCCTCTGATGCTTTGGGATAGTTCTTTCCCTCATGTAGTTTCCTCACCTGGCTTGTGCTGAATACTTGATGGGGTGCTCTGCTGATCCCCAGGGTTTTGCTTTTTGTTAGTTTTGGGGGGTTTTTTGTTTTGTTTTTGGGGGGGCTTTTTTTTTTTTTTTTTTTTTTTTTTTTTTTTTTTTTTTTTTTTTTTTTGCAACACTCTTCCTTCCTGGTACTTTGTCTTGCAAACTCTAGCTCCATTCTTCTCATACTCTGAACTCCATCTTCTCAATTTAGGGAGTCTTGCAAGCTTTGTCTGGATCCTCCCCTTAACTTCCTTCTATCCTATGATCTGGGAACTCTCTCAAGGCAGTAAATTGGGGCAATCATTCAGGCTTGCTTCATTTGTTTCCCTTGTCTCAGGGATCACTGTCCTTCATTGCCTGAATACTTACTGTGTTTTGAAAATAAGCATTTCATATATTCTGTTTGTTTGGTTTTGGTAGCTTTAGCTTGGGAGCATAAAATCAGTCCCTGTTAGTCTATTTTGGTCAAAAGGGCAAATCTCAGCACTGATTTAAGTGCTTTATCTTTCAACAACCATATGGAATAGATTCACCTCTTATTCCCATTTGGTAGATGAGAAAACTGAGACATTGAGATTAAGTTAGTTGCTTAAACTTTCATAGCTTGTTATTAGTAGAGCTAGATTTACAAATTCAGGCAGTAGGACTCCAGAATCTATGCTCTTACGACCCTGCCATTCAGATTTTATAGCATTTCATTTCATAAAGTGCTGTGCTGAGGGGTGTCTGGGTGGCTCAGTCGGTTAAGTATCCAACTTTGGCTCAGGTCATAATCTCACAGTTCGTGAGTTCAAGCCCTGTGTCGTGCTCTGTGCTGACAGCTCAGAGCCTGGAGCCTGCTTTGGATCTGTATTTCCCTTTCTCTCTGTGCCTCCACCACTCATGGTGTGTCTCTCTTTCTCTCTCAAAAATAAATAAATATTAAAAAATTAAAGAACTGTGCCAAATATTTCATTAAATTATTATTTAGCTTATAGAAGCAGAATGTGAATTGACTGGTAGTCTTTAACCCCACACCCCGATGTTATTTGTAGTTTCAAAGGAGTGTGCTTATTCATATAGAAGAATCTTTAGTAAATTAAATATCATGAGATCTGACAAAGAGAAATGAGTAATATTTCTGAAGTGTAACAAAACTTTTTTAGTTACTAACTCTCCCAGTTTTACTCTACCTTGGAGTTTTCTGTCTTGGTTTCTCTATGTTGGTCTTGATTTTTGCCAACTTCTCTTAGTCCATCCTTTAGATTGTTACCAATGACCTAAAAGTTTCCCTTTTTTAGGCTTTGAATCTGGGGCATCAGGTCCTAGGAAAGATGGTGGTCATTTGTCTACTAGAGTCTTTTAAAAATGAAGTGCTATACTTTGATATTGGCCATAGTAATATTTTTCTAGATATGTCTCCTGAGGCAATGGAAATACAAATGAAAATAAACTTTTGGGACTACATCAAAATCAAAATGCTTCTGCACTGGAAATGAAATAATGAACAAAACTGAAAGGCAACCCACTGAATGGAAAAAGATATTTGCAAATGACATATTAGATAAATGGTCAGTATTCAAAATGTATAAAGAACTGATATAACTGAATACCCCCAAAACATAAAATATCCAATTAAAATATAGGCAGAAGATATGGACACATATTTCTCCAAAGAAAACATCCCAGATGGCCAACAGACACATGAGAGATGCTCAGTATCGCTCATCATCAGAGAAATGCAAATCAAAACTACAGTGAGATCATCTCACACTTGTCAGAATGGCTAAAATCAAAAACACAAGGAACAAGTGTTGGCAAGGATGTGGAGGAGAAGGAACCCTCATGCACTATTGGTGGGAATGTGAACTGGTATAGCCACTGTGGAAAACAGTATGGAAATTGCTCACAATGTTAAAAATGGAACTACACTACAATCTAGTAATCACACTCCTTGGTATTTATTTAAAAAATACAAAAACATTAATTCAGAGGGATATATGCACCCCTTTGTTTATGCCAGCAATAGTAAAATTATAGAAGCAGCTCAAATATCCATCAATATATGAATGGATAAGAGGTGATATATGTATATACACACACACACACATACATATACACAATGGAATATTATTCAGCCATAAAATAGAATGTAATTTTGCCATTTGGATGGAGTTAGAGAGTATAATGCTAAGTCAAGTAAGTTAGAGAAAGAAATACCATATTATTTCACTTATATGTAGAATTTAAGAAACAAATGAGCAAAGGAATAAAAGTAAGACAAACCAAGAAATAGACTCTTAGCTATAGAGAGCAAACTGATGGTTCTCAGTGGGGAGGTGGGTGGGAGCATGGGGGAAATAGGTGATGGGGATTAAGGAGGGCACTTAGGTGAGCACTTAGTAAGGTATAGAATTGTTGAATCACCATATTGTACACATGAAACTAATATAATGCTGTGTGTTAACTGTACTGGAATTAAAATTTAAAACTTAATTAAAAAATGAAGGGCTAAAACTAATTTAACAGCTTACATTTTCCTTGGGAAGTGTTCAGAGCTCTTTCCATCAGCTTTTGGAGTCAAGTTTATTATTTTGTATTATAATTTTTGTCTATCTCCAAGTACATAACCATTAGGCAGTTGGGAGAGGTATATGGGAACGTATTTTTGCTATGTAACAAGTAACTAGAGCAGTGCCTGAAGTGGTGGCTCAGTATTGTTGTAAATGAATGATTGATGGATGAATCAAGGTATGCTAGTGGCCAGTTGGAGGAATCAAAGGGAAACTGGACAGGCAAACATGGACAGCAGGCAGCACATGCACTCCGAAGTGAGCAGCTAGCATACAGGCAATGGAGGCCTGAGGGTATGATGTTCTGGCCTTGGGACACCTTTTCTACTGACATCTGAATACAGCTGTGTTTGGATTTCACAACTCATCACACTTAAATCGTACCGACTCAAAAATGATACTGAAAAACTGAGTTTCTCCTTCTTTACTGTATGCCACCTTCACTGGAATTTTAAATATATTTCTCAGTGAAGAGGCAATTCCTTTTAATTGCCCTAGGATTTCAAGCATTTTTAAAAATGGAAATCCATTAAAAACATTAATGTGAATTGCTGTGCAAAATAGCTCTCCTGTTTAACAGTTTCCATCAGTCCTCAGTTTAATTACTATGTTATTCTGCCAGCTTTCTCCAGAAATAATTGACTGAATGAAGTCATTTCATTGGATATTTACAAACACCAGACTTGTAAAGGGGGTGTCTGTCAATTCCCCTTTGGCTTGGAAATGACTGAGGCCAACCTGGCAGTGTACAACTGCTATTTTGGGCTTAGCATATTTTCATAGTCACCAACTCAGGAAGATGTGGGAAGGAAACACAGGAAGGTAAAATGTTTGGCTTTTACACTCAGTCCTAGTTTTATAATTTGTGCTATAAATTTACTTGAAAAATGAGAGAGTAAAGCCTCAATTTGGTTTAAGGCACAGAGTGGTTGGATAGTGATTTTTGTGTGTGGTTGGTAGCATATCTTATTAAATTATGAAGAGTCGGGAAGAAATTTGCAAAGCTTTCAGTATCAGTAGTCAAAGATTAAACATTGACTTATCAATTTTGGTGAAAATGAATTACCAGGCCAGTCTGTTAATGTTACTGATTTAGTATTCTTAATAAAGAGTTTGTTTTAGATTAAGTAATAAGATTTGATTTTGAAGGCATAATGTTAAACCAGAGATCAGACAAGATGAAGATTAGGCTGGAAATTATTTTATCTGAGGCAGCCTACAGGAAATTCCAAAAGACAAAATCAATATAAATGAAGCTTTTAAAGAATTGAAGTAGAATGCCAAATTGCAGTACTGTAGATTCAAGCTTAAATATGTCAGTCCCTACTCATGGAAAAAATTGATTTAAAACTTTAGATGGCCATCAGAAGGAATTCCAACTGTGGTAATATTTACAATGTGATGATTTCAGAGTGGCTGTTCATAGTCTTAAAATATCGAGAGGTGGGGAGAGTGGAAGAAAGACTAGGGTAAGGTGCTTATTTAAAAAAGTAGTAGATGTGGTAAATATCTTAAGGGGAATGCTAAGAAGTGAGTCGTTGAAGTTAATGTAATTATGAAGATTATAGAAAGAATGATTCTAGATTTAGTTCTCATTTAGATGTACACTTTAGCTTCACAGGAAGACAAATGTCTCTCTCTCAAAGACAACCCCAAAGAAATCCAAACTGCATTTTAATCTGCATTTAAGTTTGATGGTCTCAGTCACAACTTATATATTTGGTGAAAACCCATTGGGCCATTTTCATCTTCAATGGTAGCAGCAAGTTTTACAGGACATGAAGGTTATACAGTTTTGTGGAGCTTCCTTAAGAAAAGAAATAACACACTTAGAAGCCTCAAGCAAGTAGAAGGCCCTTACACTTGACCTTTAGTAGCTTCAAGTCAATGCTTCTAGTTAACAAATTTCATTTCATTGATAGAGGATTAAAAGATTCTTGTAAGTGAAGATTAAGTAGAATATCAATGTGGTAGAAAGAAGAGTGGATTCGATTTAAAACCCATGCTCTAGCCTAGGCTCGTCCATACATTTCATCATGTGTTTACTGAGTGCAGCATTATAAAAGGCACTCTGGAAATGACTGTGAACACAAAGAATCCATACTTAAGAAGTAAAGCATTACAATCCCAATCTGAATTTGGGAACTAGTATATCCACCACCTCCTCTTAGTGAGACACAGTAGACTTCAGCATATAAATGGCTCTGAGAGATTTTACTGTTTAAAAACACACACATCACCACACACAGTTTGACCTCCTTTATTCCAGTTTTTAGCTCTTTTCTTTTTAAATGTATGTAACGCACAGTAAGATCACCTGGAAAACATTTTGGGGAATGCTGCTCTGAGGAATTCTCTCTCATTCTCCTTAACTGTTACAGGTGTCCCTAGGTTTCCCTCTTCAGCCAAGTGGGAACTGTCATTCTTAAAGGAATTCCAAGTCGTGTAGTTTACACAGACTTGCATGCTTGGACTCAGCGGCTCTTGTTAAATGGTACCACCCATTAAGCAGAGCTTGGCGGTGGGGTGTGGATGTCAGTGCTACACTGGGATGGAGGGACTAGCCCTTCACAGCTCAGGCTTGTTCTTCAGGATTCCTGAGAAGACTTTCCTCTAAGCACTCTTTGGCCTTTTTTTTTTTTAAGTTTATTTATTTATTACTTAGAGAAAGTGTGAGTCAGGGAGGGCCAGAAGGGGGGTGGGGGAGGGAGAGAGAGAGAGAGAGAGAGAGTCCCAAGCAAGTGCCATGTAGTCAGCGCAGAGCCTGACTTGGGGCTCGAACCCATGAACCATGAGATCATGACCTGAGCCAAGGTCAGACACTCAACCAACTGAGGCACCCAGGTGCCCAATCCTTTGGCCTTCTTAAATGAGCTGTCTGCATTGTAGTGTCACCTTCTATGCCTGTGTGTGGAAGTCGCTGCCCTGGAGTGTGAATGCTACCCAAGCAGCCTGTGCAGTGGTCAGAGGGTCAAGCAAGAGGGAGATTTTGCCCTTTCTTCAGAATATTTCTGAATGCAGAGGCCTAAAAAGAAGCCTTTTTGCCAAGTATGGGTTGAAATTCAAACTTAATATCAGAGCCACCCCACCACCTTCTTAAGGTAATTACCACTTAACCAAACATTTCTGAGTTCCTTGTAAATTGGTCCCCTCAGTTACTTAATCCTTTTAGTAACTCTTCTCTGAACTTGGTCCAAATATTCTACAATTTGGGTAACAAGGTGCTTGCAGGGAATGCAGCATCCAGGTGCCATGGCATTTGGCGTGGTGAGATGGCGCAAGAGAAAGGTGACAGCCACCCGCTATCCCTTAGGCTCTCATAAATGTAATGGCAGCTTTCCAAGAAACAGAGTCAAACTCACAGTAAATGCGCAGGTGAGTAGACTGGAAATTGCCCCTTCCTTGATTCAGGTGGAAGGCCAGCCAGTGGCCTACAAGGTAAGTACCATGTGTATGTGGGAAGTAGAGAAGTTCTTCACTTTTAATAATAGTATAGCCATCCTTGACAATAAGAAATGGTTCTAAAGAAAAGACCGGGAGTCCCTTAATGGGGATATTTTGAGAAAAGTAAAAAACTGAAAGTTGCTGCTGTTCTATCCTTTCTCAGTATTAATACCCTATCTGTATAAGCAAGATCATTAAAAGAGTGTTCACTATTTTTGTTTTCTCATTTTTTGATGGAACTGAAAGGAAATCTGATGAAATTGAAGTCACTTAGAGTAATGTTCTCAGGGCCAAATAAATGAGTAAATGGAAGAGTCAGAATTATATCCCAAGTATGGACGGCTTCAAGACCTGTACTTTTGACTTAACATTAAACAAACCAAACAAAAACACTCACCCCCAAATCCTATTCCTAACACCGGTTCAGGGAGTAAGATGTTAACAATGACAAGTCTCTTGACCTTAAAGTGTACTTTTATCATTTGTGTCCATATTTTTTTTTTATCTTGCAGTCATTAGTTTACTTTTTTGAGACAGCTTTCCTTTATACCGAAAAATGAAATGCCAGAGACATAAGCATCTGGTATTAAGGTAAAAGTAAGTTACGTCAAAGTTTGTTAGGGTGCTGGGAGACCCTAACAAGGATACTGGTGAAATATTGTTAAGGTTTAAGTGCAAAAGGCAATAATAAATTCCTGAAAAATACAGGGTGCTCTTATTTCTTGATATTTGGGACATTTAAACAAGTATTTAACAATCTGATTCTAAGGCTAATTAAACATATGTGTAATGGACCACCCTAAGAAATACATAAATAAGTTACTTGTGCAGGAAACTACATATCTTTGTGGCAAACCATGTTTGAACCATATTTCAAATGCATAAATATTGCTATAAAACACAACTGGGCAAAGAACCATACCAGAAGGAGTATAATATTTAATGACAAATATGCATATTATTGTAGCATTTTAAAGATACTTTTTATAATCACAGGAGCTTAAGATTTCAAATGAAATGCTATTATTTCTCACAACCCTGGAAGACTGCTTACTATTAAGATTTGCAATTCATTAATTCTGCGGGTGTGGGGGAGGCGGGCTGTCACATGCTCTCAATGTTGGATTGGGCTTTTGTCCTAAGCTTGCTCTATTGTGGATTTTCCCCTGACCATTGCAGGATGATTATTTCCTTAAGAAACTTCTTATCAAGGGGCTCCTGGTTGGCTCAGTCAATTGAGGCTGACTTCGGCTCAGGTCATGATCTCACAGTTTGTGGGTTTCAGCCCCACGTCAGGCTCTGTACAGACAGTGTGGAGCCTACTTGGGATTCTCTCTGCCTCTCTCTCCTTTCTCTCTGCTTCTCCACCACTCATGCTTTTTCTTTCTCTGAAAATAAATAAACTTAAAAGAAAAGAAACCTCTAATCAAGTATGGACTTTTAAGGGATAAAATACTATATGGAATTCAGAATTACTCTTTCCTCTTCAGGTCTAACACCCCTTTGTACCAGCCCTGTCCAGCTTTGGAGGCTGGGTTCTGGAGATCTTTGAACACAGCTGGACTCTCAGGTACTTTGGTCTTTGGGGGCTGATATACCTAAAATAACTTTGAACAGTTAAATCTGACCACGTGTGAAATGGCAGTTGCCTTTTAATTTTAATGGAATATTTTAGAGAATTTTTATGGAAAAGCTCTTAAAGTTAGTTTTTTCACTACCTTAATGAAAGGAGAAAATGTGTTGCTGTTGCTGTTATTTTTTATAATAAATTTAAAGCAGTTCCTGCAAATCTTAACAAGTAGAATCAAATATTTAATGCTTTTGGCAAAATCCCTTTATAAAATTTCCAGAACAAAATAAAATACTCTGAATTTAAACTTCTTTGAATAAAACAGACTAAATTTCGAAGAATACTTACATCATGTATCAATATTTCCAAGTTAATTTAGTATGGGGCTCCAAACTACATCATTACCACAATAGTTACTGTTGTGTCTAAAAAGATTTGTGCTCAGATTTTTAAACCAGAATAGAAAGTTATATTCACAAATATGATATCCCAGATAGAAACACATTTGCTTTGTTCTTTTTTTTAATGCTGTATCTCTTTTATGTATTCAAATCAGGATATCTGATAGATATAGTGCAAATACAAAATGTAGAGGTAAGAAGAGATGTGTAAATCACCTTTTACTAATCGATACAAGCCTCCTGCAGCAAACCATGGAAAATGGATTCTTTTATATTTGGTAAACATGCAGTATGGAAGTCATCAGTTATAAAAATCTAAATTAATGGGAAAAATTGGTTTAACTGGGTAAGATAGACTAGTATGGTTACTTTTGGCATAAACCACCTGGGAAGGCTTCAACAGACTTAGTCATTTTTCAGATGGAGCATTTTAAGAAAATGCCTATTATAACTGTAGTAGCTATTAGATATGTGGTCTGACAAAATGAATGGAAAGAGAAAAGGTTGAAGAAGTCACTTTTTATTTATGTTACTTGTTATTCATAAAGAATCTGCTTTGCTCTGAATGAACTTTGAGCTGGATTTTTCAAAGCAATCATCATTTGTATTACAGAATGTTAATATGATTCTGGGAAAGGTATCTTCCAGGAAACATTAAAATAATTATAGCTAATGTTAACTACGGTAGTCTCTATTCTGTGAGATTCTCACATTCTCTGGAAGATTTTCATAGGTTCTGATTAACTCTGGATATTAATGGCAATGTTTATTTATTTTTGAGAGACAGAGACAGAGCATGAGTGGTGGAGGGACAAAGAGAGAGGGAGACATAGAATCTGAAACAGGCTCTAGGCTCTGAGCTGTAAGCACAGAGCCTGACAAAGGGCTCAAACCCACAAATGACGAGATCATGAGCTGGGCCCAAGTCAGAAGCTCAACCAACTGAGCCACCCAGGTGCCCTTTAGCACATTTTTTTAACACCATACTATCAACTTACATTTAAGATCTTTTGGAATCCTTTTGATTTATTGGCTGTATTTGCATACTCTCCTAACATTGTGTTTCTGATTCCTGATTCCTTAGGAATAATTTCTTAGCAACTGAGTTCGCTTTAGTCAATTACCAGTTGCTTTTGGAACTTATCTGCAGGCTTTATCTTTGCTTGCAATTTTTTCTTTACATTATCTTCTTTCCTTAATTCAGTTTTTAGTTTGTTATAATACATTATATTGTGTTTTTTTTTTTCCAGAAAGGTTATAGCTGTTCAACTCAGACTTTGCATATTATTATTTGCCCTGGTTTTAATTTAATTTAATTTGTCTGCCCTGGTTTTTAAATGATGCTTTACTTTTAAATGTAAATTCTAATTGTCCCTTGTTAATTTAAAGTACTGTTGTGCTGTCTTCTAACATCTATTGTTGCAGATAAGAGTCTGATGCTGTTTTAATTTTTCTTTCCATTTGGTTTATTCTTTTTCATAAGTTTTTTTTTTAATGTTTATTTTTGAGAGAGACAGATCGAACACAAGTGGGGGAGGGATAGAGAGAGAGGGAGACACAGAAACTGAAACGATCTCCAGGTTCTGAGCTGTCAGCACAGAGCCCGACACAGGGCGCGAACTCATGAGCCAGGAGATCATGACCTGACCCAAAGTTGGACACTTAACCAACTAAGCCACCCATGCACCCCTCTTTTTCATAGTTTATTACAATGTCTGACTTCTTGCTGCTCATATATTTTAGTAAATGTATCTCTATGATGTTCTTGTACTACTGTTGATGGACTCTTTCAATAATGGAGACTGTTCATCTGGCAAAAATTTTGTTTTGCTGTTCTTTTGCTATTTACTTGACTTTTTCCTTCTATTTTTTGTTTTTCTTTCTTGAACTCCTACTAGATGGATGGCATAACTTTTAGACATACATATCTCATCTTTTCTCTTGTCCTTTTAATCTCTTTGTTCTTTTCACTGAATTCTGATAGAATCTTTCAGTTTACCCTCCAGTTCACTGTGTACATCCAAAGTCTCATTCATTCTGCAATTCAGCCCATATTTCAATAATCTTGATAGTTTCTACAAACTCTGCTTATTTCTTACTGCAGTCCATTTTGAGGTGTTTTTTTAAATTTGACATCTTTTCCCTTTGAAACCATCCATAGTTACAGTTTTTTAATTGTAGGATTTTTTTTTTAAGGTTTCATTAATCTTTGAGAGAGACAGAGTACGAGTGGGAGAGAGGCAGAGAGGGAGACACAGAATCTAAAGCTGGCTCCAGGCTGTCAGCACAGAGCCTGATGCAGGGCTCAAACTCATGAACCGTGAGATCATGACCTGAGCTGAAGTTGGAAGCTTACTGACTGAGCCACCCAAGCACCCCTTAATTGTAGGTTTTTAATGATTCTTTCCAATTCCCTATATTTTTCTTCCTTGAGAATTAATACTTTTGTGAAATTTTGAGCTTTTTAAAATGTTTGGTTGACCTTCTCATGCATTTGTTATTTGGTTGCCTGTTCATATTTATTTATAGATGAAGGTCTACCGTCAGAGAGTTTTAACCTGGGGACCACAGACCAATAAGGAGTCCCTGGATAGAATTCAGGATGCCCTTGCATCTAGGTGGGAAAAATAATGTTCTTTTACCGGCTTCAAAATGAAATTTAGCAATTCCTTCAATTATGAATGTAGGCAACAACTACAGGAATGTTAGCAATATCTGTGACTCTTTCCCTGATGGGAATTGCATACCTTTCCGTATCACAGTAGTTTGTAAGCTGTGGATTATCATCATTGCTGCTTCAAAACTTTGGCAGCATTTGCTAGATCTTTTCATTTTATGTTTTAGTAAAGACACAAGTATATTTTTATGTCATAATTAAAATTTTTTTGATACTTTCATTTCAATATATTGGCTTCCTTTATAATTCTGTCAGGTTTTTTTTTTAATATTATACATTTCAAAACATTATTCTGAGAAGGGCTCCATAGGCTGGATCAGACAAAGAAGTCCATGTGGCACAAGTTAAAACCCCTCAGGCTAGGTGATCACTATTGCTTGTTAGAGCAGTTCCATGAGCCTGAGGAATGATCCTTGTCCCTTGCTAATGAGTACATAAGCCCAGGCTCCGTTGGTTGTGCAAAGGAGAGGTATGATGTAGGCAGGCTTGGGTGCAGAGGTGGTTGCTTTCTTCTATGAGATCTCCCAGCATTTATGATAGCTAGGGTCACATACTTTCCCCACAACCCATCTGTCCATCCTGGATCAGAGCTCCCATTTTTATGGCAGACCAGCATTGGTGCTCTCTCTTGAGGCAACACCAAAGCAAGTGACTCTGTGTGTGGAGGTTGGCTCAGCTGTTCTGCTGCCTGTAATTACCTGCCCACTCTGGGCCCATTAACCTAGCCCTTGCCATCTCTGACTCACAGGTTTAATCTAGGATTCTACTAGGTAAACACAAATTTACAGGAGAGTCTCTCCATTTTTTATGGGATTAAGGGGTGTGTGTGTGTCTGTGTGTCTGTGTGCGTGCATGTGTATGTGTGTGTCTTTTGGAATTTGCAGTCATTCTGATTTCATCTTCCAGAACATTTTCTCTGTTTGTGGACACTACTGATATCCTTTCTGACATTTCAGGCTGACTGCAGATGTATTTTGACTTTTCTGCTTTCTCCAATTTGGGGGAGGGGGAACAGATCAACAATTTTATATAGCTGCCTTCTTGAACCAGAAGTCTTGTCTTCTTTGAATTGCTTAAGTTAGGAGTTAGAGTGTGTAGCAAACTGAAACCTCAAACTTGCAGACCTCTTTTAATTTTATTAAAACTTTTTTTTATGTTTTATTATTTATTTAGTTAGTTATTGAGGAGAGAGAGAGAGAGAGAGAGAGAGAGTGAGTGATGAGGGGAGGGACAGAGAGAGGGAGAGAGAGAATCTGAAGCAGGTTCCAGGGCTAACTGTAAGCACAGAGGCTGACGCAGGGCTCAAACCCATGAACTGTGAGATCGGGACCTGAGCTAAAGTCAGATGTTCAACCGACTGAGCCACCCAGGTGCCCCCCCCAATTAAAAAAAATTTTTTTTTCAGACCTCTTTTAAAGAAAAGCTAAACTGTTGCAGGCTCCTGGCTAAAGTTTACTGACTTAGCTTTAGAAACACTGTTGTACCTAAAATCTCCACTGGGTTTGTACTTCTTTTTTTTTTTTTTTTTAATTTTATCTTATTTAAACAAAGGCCTTTGTACATAGGGAGTGATTATCCTATAGTTCTTTCCTTTGGCTCAGCATACTTCTTGTCCAGGGATTTTAGTGGTCTTTGTGTATATAATCATATTCTTTGGTGAGACACCTGTCTTAAATCAGACATTTATAACTGCGCGTTGGTTGCGGGTTGAAAATAAATTTAGTAAGTTCCAATGGGGGCTCTAACTCTGGTTCCACTCTTTTGCCCGTTATCTTGATAGCCCCTCTGTGGGAGCCTTATCAATATAGACCCAGGGCAAGCCACACTTGCAGGGATTGCTAACAATAAAATTCTGTATGCTAGGTTTTCCCATATCACAAAATTTCAAGGGATTTGACACTGTGGTAAACATTTAGAGGTGTTTCAGTTTGCACAAATTAATTCATTTGTTGTGACTTAAATTTGGAGATTGAAGACATGGTCCCTGCCTATATTTTGAGCTTATTAAGTAAACTTTTGCTTCTGAAGACTATTTAACTTTCATTTTAGAATCAGTACATCATGGAAATTCTCCTTAATTTCAGTTTTTTAATTTTTTCAGAACCTTTTAAATAATGGAAAAGAATAATTCTGAGAGGCAGAAGATAGAGAGTTGAAAAAAATCATCCCATCTCCCCCAGTTTTAAGCATAAACTTCAAAATCTCAAAATGTTAGTCCCATCTCAGTTTATAGTTAAACAGAAGAGTGTCAAGAGCTGGCTGCCTAAATATCACCCAGTAGTAGTCTGTTGGTAAGAGAGAGCTGAGTTCATTGCTTTATGTGGTGAGAAGTATTAGCCTTCCCTCACAGAGCCTTGGCAGCATCTAGAGGGGGTTGGAGAAAAGGTAAGGTCAGAATGTACTGAAGACTGGAAGTTTTGTCTACATCTGATCTTTACATGTGGGGAACTGATTAGGACTGGGTAAGAGTCCAGGATTGATAGAAAGATCAAGGGGAAGGTTTTGAGGCAAGGGACTCAAGAGACTCCAAGGGAACACCTGTTGGTCAGTGCTTCCCATGAAGAAAGAATTGGTGGATCTTTTGGGAAATTCCTATAATGAACATTCCAACCATTTGCTTGGCTGGGTAGGACAGTTCCACCCTCTTGGGTAGTCCTTCCTCTTGGGTAGGAGGAGTTAAAAAGATGCTAATGAAGGTGGTGGAATAGAAAATCATGTGAATGTAGGCCGTGAGGTGTGATGTCCTTTCTCAGGGCCCAGGCTACGCGTGGGTAGATAATTTTACTCCTCAAGAGTCTCGAGACTTATCTGGAGTGTGTAATCCTGCATTTGCTCTGCAGTCAGATCAAACCGAAGTTCTCATTCTCCACTCCTCCTCACTGGAAAGTGGTAGAACAAAACTTTACTTGAAGTAGGAATACTGGTGACGTAACTGGCACATTCTGAAGCCCTTGGATCCCAGCGTCATTCTCTGAAGCTCGCATCCAGGAGACAGAAGGCCTGAGAGCCAGCTCCTCCACTTCGGAGTGTGGGCGGGGGCAGGACCTGTGGGCTCCCTGCCTCATGCCATGCCACTTTGTAAGCGAGAGAGTGGTTCCCATGGAGAAACAAGGGCCTAGACGTAGACAACATGCTCCATAGGGAGCAGTGAAATTATCAGGCCAGGATTAAAAACAAAGACTCTTCAAGCAGGGCTTTCAATTAGGTTTTGAGTATAGAGAGCTTTTTAGAGACCTCCAGCTGGTCCCTAAAACAGCTGTCACAATGCGAGTAAGATGAATGTCTCTCCCGTGACAAACATATTCTATCTATTCTTCCTCTCCCTCCAAATGTATATCACTTTCCCACCTATATATAAAAGATCCAAATTTCTACTTTATTAAAATTTGCACTGAGGTTTCTGTTACTGTAGCATTTTCTATCATGAGGATACTTCAAAACGTACCTGATACCCAAAGTGTCAGAGCACGCATCAAATTGTTTTGTGGCCATGTATTGAACTGAGAGAAACAAAAAAGGAGAGTGAATAAGAGGAAAAATACTCATTTCAAAATCTTATTTCAGGGATGCTCAAAGGATCTCTCTTGCTTCCAGAAGTTTCAGAGGAAGATAGGGTCCTTTCTTTTTTGTAGCTTGGAGTAGCTTTCCTGCCAACTGCCCATCTAACCTCTGTCACTAGAGAGCTATGCGCTGGCAAACTGGATTCCACAGTTCAAGGTTGGAGAAGCCCAGCCAACGCCCAAGGGCGGACAGAACCCAGGCGCCACGCAGTAGCCTCGGGCTGCTCATTTGCTGGACACACAGAGCCCTGTTCTGTAACCTCCCCCTAGGTTGTGGGTGAGTGGAACCCATTAACATTTAAAAATATTTGCAGAAATCAGAGGGGGATAAGGTATTTCTGGAGGGCCAGTACTCAGTGCACTTTCATGCGTGCCAAAGTTTGCTGGCACGGCTCAGGCTGTGATAGAGAACATCTGGACAGCTGCTGCTGCAGCAGCGTACAGCGGACGGCAGGGAACAAAAGGGGCTTGTGAGAGCATGCTGGGGGGGGGGGGGCGGGACGCTGTCCGCAAAGGCGGCCTTACTTAATGCCTATCCCAGGCTCCGTGGGGGGAGGGGAGCCAGGTCCGGCCTGGAAATGGACGGTTTTGCCCTTCTGTTGCCTCGGTGAGGAATGCCAGAGACAGAAGAGGCATGGTGCTGGCTAGCGGGGTGCAGACCTTTGTTTCCACTGCTGGACGGATATGTGCCTGAGTGCGAAGGTGAAGCCAATAGCAGTCACCCCCATTAGCCTCCTAATGCCACTCCTTCTCTTGGCCCCGCAGCTGGGGGGCCAGGGAGCAGGAGATGGAGGGGAGAGGAGGGAGGGTTGGTAGAACACTTTCAGTCGAGACAGATTTGTCATTGTTTCCCCCATTGCCAGTCCCATCCATATGGAAACAAGATAAAATGAGTTGCATATCATGAATAGGTATATTTCGAACACAAAAGTGCTTTTATTAACTGAAGGTTAAGGTCAGACCATTGAAAATCTTTCATTTGTGGGTAGAATTTTGCATCGGACTCTGATTTATGCATGCTGCACCTTACCAAGTCTGCATATATACATATAAGAAAAATCCAATGTTTAGGCATTTATTAAATCATGGAAGGCTTGTCTTGCTGATATATGATAGGATCCGCTACAGTTCTTTATAAGAATGAATAAACTACTACTCCCTTTACCAGTCAGATACTGGTTGTAGCTATAAGCTGGTCTAGGTGTTCCAGCAATGTGATGTATATACTTCATTTACAAAGTCCTCACTCCCTGTTCCCTCTGTTCTCCAGGTCATCATGACCTTCATACTCAGCTCTGAAAAATGAGTCCATTTTTAATACTGTTAAGAGTTCTCTGTCCTGTGGGTTAATCTCAGAGCCCGGACATAACTCTTAGAAGTGCTACAGGTTTTGTGCCAGCAGGAAGGCCAGTGCTCTTTGGTCTAAGACTGCCAAGTTTCTGGAATCTTCACACTCCATTCCTGTAACAAATACTTATCAAGTGTCTACTGTAATGGGCTCTAGGCTTATGTTATTCAATAAGATGATCCTTCCTTTCCAATGTTGCTGCCTCCAAATAATATATTTGGTATTTCAAACAGTGAATTCTGGGTTTTGGCTTGCTTGGAAATAGGTAGGCAAATTTCACTTCATTAAATTTCCTTTATTGCTCTGATAACTTTTTATTTTTTACTTAAAAAAATTTTTTTAGAAAGAGAGTGTGCATGTGTGCTCGCGACTAGGAGGGGGGCAGAGAGAAGGAGAGAGAGACTCTCAAGCAGGTTTTGTGCTGTCAGCGCAGAGCTCAATGCAGGGATCAATCCCACCAACTGTGAGCTCATGACCTGAGCCAAAATTAAGAGTTGGATGCTTCACCACCTGAGCCACCAGGCACCCCCTGATGATTTTTATTTTATATTGTCTCCTGCTATGTCAGATTGTTCACATTTTTAAGCTTATACTACTGGGGCACTCTCTCTCTCTGTCAAAAAAAAAAAAACACCTATACTACTAAGATTGTCTGTTCTGCTCTTCAAAAACTCCTAGTAAAATAAGGCTATGACTTTGAATTTTAGATGATCTGATATCCATGATCTGTTTGGCTATCTGTCTAAAAATAGACCAATTAGTGTCTTAAGAGGTTGGGCATTGGCAAAAAAGTAGTTTAAGAACTATTGTTAGTCCTAAGTTTGTTTAGAATTTGAATATACTTCAATTGTTTACATTAAGAATTATACTCTGTTACTCATGTTTTCAAATTTCTAACTGGTGTTTAATATTTTAAGATTTTCTTTTACCCTTACTTTTTTCTAAGACTTTTCACATTCCTTCTCCTGCATTTCTAAGCAATAAATCAGCTTCATCTAGTGGCAGGTTTACAGCCAGTTATTCCAATAGAAACAGTTTTTCAAACTAAAATCACTAGAGGTTACTTCAAATCCTATCAGGCATTGTCTCTCTGAAATATAATTATGATATAAAACTGTAATCCCTTATCTCAGGAGTGATATGCCCTTGGTGCTATGTAGAAATAGACTCTATAATGCAAACCACAAACAATGGTCTTGACCAACTTTTAGTCTGATGAAAGATACCAGGGGAAAAAAAATCCATATTAGCACCAATTTTGCCTCTATTCTTGCACAAATATGTATCTGCTGGTAAGAAACTGTACCCCAGGTGACTAGCTCCACTCCCTTTTGAGGTCAACTTATGTTTGTATGTGATTATTGTCTCTTGGGTAAAATGGATACTCAGATGCTAATAAAACTTACATTCTTGAAATCAAGGCATCTTACGGGATTGAGAAAATGGAATATTAGTCATATCAGTCATATAGATGTGGACACCAAAATCCTGAGAAGATGGTCAAATTTATCCAGCCCATGTTACTTGAGAGTAAACCAATATACCGAATGTTTGTTTCTCTCATCTCCAAATTGTATGGTACCTTTTATATTATGTTGAGACTCAAATGCCAGCAATGATCCATTAGGTTCCAAAGAAAAGGTAGAAATTATTATTAAGCCTGAGAGTGATTCTCTCAATTCACTATTCTGAAGCAAATAATTGAGTCTTGACTAATGCCTTAGGTGATTCTACTGTGATTTTGTTTCCTTCACCAAACCAACTATAGTGAGTCCTTTGAAATTAATCCTCCATTTAAGAGTAGTGCTAGTGGTATAGCTCCATGCCATAATTTCTGCCTTCCTCTGTATATAATCACCAATGGCATCTGATACTTGATGTCTATTCCCTTTGTTCAGCCACTAGAAAATAGGCTCATAATGAACCCGTTTGGGCTTGCAAGGCAGGGAAGTCACAAAAATATCCAGTGGTTGGTCTTACAAAGGCAATGGCTTATTCAAGTTGCTCACAGTTAGACAGTTGGTTTTCAAAGAGGTCTTCTGAGTTTGATGGCAGGGACCCACTGCCAATCGAAGTATCTCAGGAGTTAAGTCCACCCTACGCAGTTGTTGACTAGTCCAAAGGCTGTCCGCTGGGGTAAAACATCTGCATACAGTGAGTTGGGTATGAGGGGAAGTATCACCCCCGCTGCTACAGATGGTCCAAAAGCTCTGTGTTTTTCATGACTGACTTGTATAACCTTATTTCAACCTATCTTTGATGAGCTCAGCTGTCTTGTTCAGCTCTTTCTTTAGCTGCACAGTGGCCCTGTTCTATGGTTTCAGCCAGTGAACAGTCTTTAAGTATCCTTCATGCAGGGAGATGGAATACGTTTATTGAGCTGCTTAGGCATTTCTCTTCCACAACTCTACAAACAATCTCCACCGATCTCTGAGATCGGAGCTCTTTATTTCCTGTCCCCTTGGCCTTGAGCACATCCCTTATTCTTTTTAATTTTTTAACAATTTATTAATTTTGAGAGAGAGATAGAGTGTGAGTGGGGGAGGGGCAGAGAGTGCGGGAGACAGAGAATCTGAAGCAGGCTCCAACTCTGAGCTGTCAGCACAGAGCCTGACGCAGGGCTTGAACCCATGAGCGGTGAGATCATGACCTGAGCCAAAGTTGGACGCTTAACCAACTGAGCCACCCAAGTACCCCAACACATCCCTTATTCCAGCCGCATTATTTCCTGGGCCCTGAGCAAGACCAAGGTGTCATAACCCACTTCACATCACCTACAACCTAGCACTGGCACAATGATCATCCATGGTGTGCTCATTCCCTTCATAATGTGAACACTGCTGTTGTTCTGTTCATGTAAGCTTAAGTATCAGCTGATAATTTTGAAAATATAAATATGTACTCTAACCATGAGCTTTCATGAAAAACAAACTTCCCTGAAACGTTCAGAAATTCAGCAGCATGTCTGATACCAGGACTCGCCACAACTGTGTTGGTTCAGAGCTTTGCAAATCATCTTTAACTGCTCATCATTGCCTGAAAAGAGGTGATTTTTGTTTCTTCTGTGTAAAATATTATTTCAGCTAAAAAATCTAACCTTAATGAGGAGTCACATTGAAGAAATAGGGTTAAGAACATGCTGAGCAGAAAACTCAGTGGATGGAAGGTACTGAAGTCAAATACTTCATGGAAGAGGGCAATCAGACTCTTAGTGTAAGCAAAAATGGACTTTGCTCTTACAGAAATATTGTGGTTATCAGTGTAAGTCTCACTTAAGTGAAAGGCCATTTGTAAAAGCAATATATTAAATTCATACAGAATTGACATTTGTAAAAGTAATATTTATTTTTCCGTTTTCCTTTTCAAATGAGCATAGGATTAGCAGTGTGTAAAGAAGTGAATCCCCATTCCAGGATCTTGTTCCTCTGACTTAAATATATTCCTAAGAGAACAGATAACAACAAAGGTCGGACCCAGCAACTGCAATAAAATCTTTGGTGGAACCACTTGAGCTAGTATTCCAGTGTTTATAATCTGATTTTGGGGGCTTCATTTACCACAGAGGAGATTAAAGGCTTCAATTCATCTCCTTCCTGTAGCATGCCTCACAGGGAGACTATGTTGTCCCTACTGGTGTTTAAGTAGTCCTCCAGCTGGTGAGCTTCTAAAGGTGTTTCTCAACCTTTTTATAACCTCTGCCCCTCTCTGATAAAGAAGAATCTCATGTTTCTCTGGAAATTATTTTGTACCCCACCTGCTAAAGGGGAAGACCAAGATGGGTGAGGAGAGAGGGAGGGATGATTAGTTCATTTGTTTTCTGTTTTCTGAGTTTCTTCACCAGCTACAGAGATCATATCAAACTTTAGCTTTAAAAAAAATCTTTTTGTTGTTGTTGTTTACTTGTTTTTAGATACTAAAAGTGTAATATTGAACACATTTTATCCAAATAATATATGTTCCACACTTCAGTTCTATTACCTGACACTAGACATGCAAGATTATAGCAGCCTGCCCTGATAAATGGAAATGGCTATGTTTCCCAAATGTCAAGCTAAGTTTTTGAAGCACAGGATATGTTTTTAGCCTCTTTTAGAATAAGAATATGAATTTGATTTGTGTATACCTCATAATTATAATCTAGTTTTATTAGCTCTTGAACAAATAGTTCAAGATGGGCAACCATTTCAGAGGACAATGAAAGTACTATTGTATCATTTCCCACTTACCTGGCCAAAGGAAGGAATTCTTAGGGGACATCTTCAAACTATTAGTAATTAATAGTAAGTAATATTCTGATAACTATTGTGCTTTCGGCTCTCTTTGTCCTCTTTAGATGGTAAACTTTTTAATTGTCTGATGAAACTATATCTAGGTATCCTTTACCTATATCAAATCATCTCCTATAATTAGTAAAATCTACCTTTTATTCTAGTCCTGAATTTGGTTTATATGGTTACTAGTAATCAGCTATTTTACTTAGAACACAAGAAATTTAAATAGAGCTTCTGAACTTGTCATGCCCTCTCTTCTGCAATGACAGAATATTGGTCCTTTCTGTTTAGTCCACATAATCTTTTTAAAAAATGTTTACTTATTTTGGGGAGGTTGGAGGACAGAGGTTCTGAAGCAGGGTCTGTGCAGACAGCTGAGAGCCTGATATGGGTCTTGAATTCATGAACCATGAGATCATGACCTGAGCCGGAGTTGGACACTTAACCAACTGAGCCACCCAGGCACCCCTAGTTTACATAATCTTTTGTAAAATTTCTTGGTTGTATCTCTGATCACTTCAAGTAGCCACTTTCTTTTTTCAATTTCTTGCTATGAATCAGAGACTGTGCTAAGCATTTACACTCATGTACCCTCCTAAGCCAGTAGCATCCTACTGGCTGCTAGGGTAGTAGTCAGTGTTATCCCCACTTTCTAGATGAAGAAACTGAGGTATAGAGGGGTTAAGTAACTTTTGCAGAGTCAGTCGGCTAGGAAATGGTAGAGGCAGAATTCGAACCCAGATATGTCTGAGTCCAAAGTCTATGATCTGCACTGTGACCCCATAGAGCCTACAGAGGTAATACTTGACCCTTCTTACAGCATTCTGTGGACCCTCATTGAATTACTTCTGGAGCCAGTTAATTTACTTGATCTACCTGGTCCAGACTTTGGATAAATATCTCTTACCACCTTGGATGGTATGCAGGTCACATGTTGATGCTCCCATTCTTCTGTTTCCTCATCTCACCCTGATATAGAGACTATTGCTAAGCAAGTCCCCGGTGGTACAGTTTGCTCAGGCCAAATTCTATGGATGTCTTCTTGTATCCTGTAGTCATTTTTTTCCCCACAGGAGCTTCTCCTGTGAGTGGAATTGGAATAAGTTTTTTTCTAAACTTAAAACTTCAGGAAGTTGTTAATGGACATTAAAATATTGCTATTTGTCATGGGTTAGCAAAGTCCATCCAGGACTATATTTTGACAAACCAGACTAAATGTGTGAGAGGCACTGGTGTCACAAGATGTGAGGATGGTGACCATGGCTCTGGGTCATGGTCTGGGTCAATGTGCTCTGGGGGCATTTGCCTGCCATCTCTGCAAATTGATAAATGTGGACAGAGATTTAAGAACCCAAGACTCCTAATTTTTTTTTTTTTTTGGAGAGAAAGAGAGACAGAGTGGGAGCGGAGGAGGAGCAGAGGGAGAGAGGAAAACAGGCTCCAGGCTCTGAGCTGTCAGCACAGAGCCCAATGCGAGGCTCGAACACCAACCATGAGATCATGACCTGAGCCCAAGTCAGAAGCTCAACCGACTGAGTCCCCCAGGTGCTCCAAGAACTCAGAATCTTGATGGCCCTGGAAGTATATGCATTAAAACACACTGTCTGGAACTGCTTCAGTGACAGAAACCAAATTGAGGACCAACTTCATTTTTCTTAGGCATTTTATTTCCTCAGCAACAATGCTGAGAATGGTAGAATTTGGTCCTACACTTTCTGATGATGAAAATAACTAACTGTTAACTCTGTGCTCCAGAGTTGAGAGGTAAAATCACATGAGGCGATTCAGACCTTTTTTTTTTTTCTGACAGTAGTGGCAATTCAAATTAATGAAATTTCACAAAGTGTACCCATTGAAATCACCCATTTCTGAAATGAGGTCATTTTTTAATGTTTATTTATTTTTGAGAGAGCAAGAGCGAGAGCAAGAATAAGAGCGCAAGAGAGAGAGAGAGAGAGAGAGAGAGCGAGCGAGCGAGAGAGCACACAAGTGGGAGTGGGGCAGAGAGAGAGGGAGACATAGAATCTGAAGCAGACTCCAGGTTCCAAATTGTCAGCACAGGCCCTGATGTGGGACTTGAACCCACAAACCCTGAGATCATGACCTGAGCCAAAGTCGGACACTTAACTGACTGAGCCACCCAGGCGCCCCTGAAATGAGATAATTTTTATGTGCCAAATGATTGTCTTCTGGAGAAGATGCAAAAAAAATAAGTAAATATTAACATAAGGAATTTGATATCCTACTTAACAGCAAAGATATTTAAGAAATTTTTCCAAAGAAGACATACAAATGACCAATAGACCTATGAAAAGATGCTCAACATCACTGATTATTGGGGAAATACAGATCAAACCTACAATGAGATATCACTTCACACATGTCAGAATGGCTAAAATCAACAAAACAAGGAACAACAAGTGTTGGCGAGGATGTGGAGAAATGGGCACCCCCCTGAACTGTTGGTGGGAATGCAAACTGGTGCAGCCGCTCTGGAAAACACTATGGAGGTTCCTCAAAAAACTAAAAATAGAACTACCCTATAATCCAGCAATTGCGTTACTAGATATTTACTCAAAAATACAAAGATACTAATTCAAAGGGATACATGCACCCCAATGTTTATAGCAGCATTATCTACAGTAGTCAAATTATGGAAACAACCCAAGTTTCCATCTACTCATGAATGCATAAGGAAGATATGGTATACATATACAATGGAATATTATTCAGCCATAAAAATAATGAAATATTGACATTTACAACAACATGGATGAGCTAGAGAATATTATGCTAAGTGAAATAAGTCAGAGAAGGACTAATGCCATATGATTTCACTCATTTTCATTTCATTTAATTTAATTTAAAAAAACAAGCAAAGGAAAAAGGGAGAGAGAGAGATGCAGAGGCAAATCAAGAAACAGACACTTAAAAATTTTTTTTAATGTTTTATTTATTTTTGAGAGAGAGACACACACAGCATGAGCAGAGTCAGAGAGAGAGAGAGAGGGAGGGAGATACAGAATCTGAAGACAGGCTCCAGGCTCTGAGCTAGCTGTCAGCACAGAGCCCGAACCCACTAACTGCGAGATCATGACCTGAACTGAAGCCGGAAGCTCAACTGACTGAGCCACCCAGGTGCCTCTAAACAGACTCTTAACTATAGAGAACAAACTGAAGGGTACCAGAGGGGAGGAAGTGGGGGGTGGGTAAAATAAGTGATGGAGATTAAGGAGTGCACTTGCTATGATGAGCGATGGGTGTTGTATGGAAGTTTCAAATTATTGTAGTATACTGTATTATACATATAAAACTAACATCACACTGCATATTAACTAACTGGATATTTTTAAAGTTCATTTATTTATTTAGAGAGAATGAGAGAAACAGTGCCAGTGGGGTAGGGACAGAGAGAAAGAGAGAGAGAGAGGAAGACAGAGGTTCTGAAGCAGGCTCTGTACTGACAGTAGAAAGCTTGGTGCAGGGCTTGAACTCACAAACTGTGAGATCATGAACTGAGCTGAAGTCAGACGCTTAATCAATTGAGCCACCCATGTTCCATGCCCCTAAATTAAAACTTAAAAAAAATATTTAAGAAAATACAACAACAAATAGAAACAATAAAATTTTAAAGACCAATATTTTGTGAATTCAAATATCTGATTGATACATATTCTTCCACTTAAAAGTAGGCAGTAAGTGGAATGTCAGGTTTTATCTGTTTGGTAATTCTATTTTTAGAAAATTCAAAAGCTTAAACGAATTGTAAGTTTAAACAGAAAAATTTAAGTAAGTTGGTTCATAAATGCTGACAGTATTTTAAAGGCATGTCAATTGCATGGAATTATTAACCAACTGAGCAGTCCTGTGTACATTTTTAAGTTAAATTTATTTTGTTTGTTAACATAGGAAAGGTTACTTTCAGGAGGGTTTTTCTGTACTGAAATTGGGAACTAAGGAATAAGGAAAATAAGCTTCATAGTAATTAGAAATTATTTGTTGAGTGCTGAAATTTGCAAATGTAATCAAAATTATTTTTTCCAAGAACCTCTGTATGTCTAAATTCTTGGTAGATCTAAGAATACCTTTTTTTCCAAAGGGTATATTTATTATTTTGAAAATATAATATAGCCTTCTTAAAAGTAGCCCTACTAAATGGCTTCCCTGTTGTACACGATCCTAAATTATTTTGACTGTATTAAAATGGAAGTATTTCAGTTCATTTCACTGTTATTTATGTAATGTACATTAAAACCTGGGAAAGATACAAAGTTAATTCCCATCCCTAACCTCCCAGGAGATACCATCTGGTGAGAATTCTTCAGTTTTGAATAGTGCTATTGCTTTTTACAATGAATGCTACATGCCACATCTTCATTTTATTCTCATAATTCCATGAATCAGAGCAGTTGAGAAAACTGAGCATAGAGAACTTATAGAGTCATTTTATTATAAAGTCATTTTATTATAGAGTTGTTATGGGAGTAAACACTAGGTCCAGAGCTTTCTGCTCCCAACCAGAGGACAGATGTGTGAAAGAAGGGCTCTGGTCCTGGTTGATGAGTTACTAACTGTGCAGCCTGGGGTCAGTCCCTACCTCTGGGCCCTCAGTTTCCCCAACTGTACAGTAATTGGGCTGAGGTCGATGATCTCTGATACTCCTTCTAGTTCTAAAGTTCCAAGACGATTTTCCCTAAGAAAAGTCATGTGACAACCTGGAACAAAGGCCATGCTCTTTAGAGGCTGTCTCCTCCTCAACTTCTCTTCCTGGGTTAGTATTCTTACTTCTTTCTGTGAATCTAGACAGAACCAAATTTTTCTAAAGATGTGTCTTTTCTCCTTTCTTAATTCACTTCATCATAAGTCAGTGCTTTTGGCATCTGCTCTAACAATTCACGGCTGTGCTTCCTATTTCTAGGACCTCTTTTTCAGAAGCATATTTGGCTCCTTTGAGCCCATTTAAAGCTCTTTGCATTGGAAAACTGAATTCTCTTCAGCAGTAGCACTTGCTCTCATAGGATTCATTGTAAGGCTTTAATATCACTTCCACCTCATCTTCCATGACCTCAGTAAGACTATCCAGTCATACAAACCATGGAGTGTTGGGAATCTGAGGCATATCAAGTTCAAGATGAAGGAAATCAGGTCCGCTCTCAAATTAGACTTCTTTCTACACACTGTTCATAAAACTTCCCACTATCATTTTTCAATATTTTTCTTACCCTGGTAGTAGAATGTGCCCAAATCCCTGACATATGCCACTTTCAGCCTCAGTGTCATTGCTGAGCTATGAAATGGGTGTCCCTCCAGCCTATCTTGAATGCATGATCACTTCTTGCTGCTTTGGCTGCTATATGGATATGTGTCGGGTGGAGGAAGCTTAAAATTTAATGTTTACCGCCAAGGACTCCCAAGTTTATTGAGTGACCATGAACATGGCTCAGGGACAGCAGTGCTTTCATTGAAAGGTTATCACTCTCGCATTACCTATTAACAAGTAAGCAATAATCACAGATTAGCTGCTTGCTGAATATCTCAAATAACCCATTGTTGCATACCAGCCAACTTTGATTTGCTCTTGGCCCATTAGTATTGGGTAGCATTCTGTGGATGAATAAACTGAGAGTTTTAAATCCCCATTTTACTCTCCTCTAAGCAAGAGAGTGAGTTAGTCTATGTGTCTGCCTTAAAGACGTCTTTTTTTTTTCTTTTATACACTAAACCTAGAGGAAGGTATCTGTTTCCATGAGAGACTGGTTTCCTCTGCATTAAAAGCAAATTGCAGAGGACACTCACCAATTTCTATTATGAACTTAAGTTCAGGAAATTTCTCTATTGCTGCCTCGTCTGTTTTTACTACCTCTCTTAAATTTTTGTGCTAGACAAATGTCTGTAACATTGAAATCAGTTAATCATGTCTGTCATTTAAAATTCCTTTGTTTGTTTAAATATCTGAATGTTGTTTATTAACATGCAGAAGCAATGAGTTTAGTAGAAAGGGAATTGAGACAACCTGTCCAGGCATGACTATGGAATGCTTGTGGTGGTGGTGATGGTGGTGGTGGTGGTGGTGGTGGTGGTGTGTGTGTGTGTGTGTGTGTGTGTGTGTGTGTGTGTGCATGCACGCGCACATGTTTATGCAAGCGCTCACAAGTTTGCTCATGAGTGAATGGATTTAAGGAGGGTACTTATCTATCAAGTAAACAAAACCTTATAAAAGTTTCACTGAAGGTAGTATATATTTACCTGGGTACGTCCTCAGCCTGGCTAGAACTTTTTATGTCCCATGAGATCATCTTCCATCTGCACTGTGTTCTTTGACTGCTTCTTCTGGTAGACTCTTTCTGATGAGTCAGGTTGATTCCTCCTGACAGTTACCTTCACAGCTTAGGTCGAGAAGCCATCTCATTTGTGAAGCCCTTCTTGACATTTCCAAAAACTCCAGGCTGAACAAATAGCTTTCCTTTGGGTGTTGAATGCATTTTACCTACTTTGAGAAACATTACACTGGGTGTTTAAAAATCTGTCTCTCCAGCTGCATTGTGACTTATTTGAAGGTAACAATTTTGTTTCAACAATTTTTGTTCTTGTCTCGAGTCAAGTACTCAAAGGCCAGCCTCGGTTATTTTCTATGGAAAATGGGGATAAAAATGTCTAATTCCCTAAGGCTTTTTGAGAAGTGCTAAAAGACCCTCATGTATTTCATTTCCTTGTATCTTACTTAAAGTCTAGTGCCTGCCAGAAACTCAAGAAGTATTCAATATCCTCATGTCCTTTGACCTACAATGTCCTAGTATTCTAAATTCTGTCCCCTTCCTTTTAAAAGAAATTGGTTCTTCTCAATAATGGCATCTTGACAAGGGCCTGGGATACCTTGGTGATGGCCAGTCTTCATCAGGATTTTCATGGAGACTACAGTTAGGGAGTCAACCATTCAGAAAACTTAAAAATGATGTCATCTCTATGTAGAAGCTTACTTCAGATGACCTCATTTATTTGACAGATAATTTTGGAGTACTTGCATATTATATGCCTGCCAACTGGGCCAGATGGTATAAAGATTATAATCTAGTGGATGGCAAAGATTTTTAAATTAAGCAAAAAATACAACTAAGTAAAATATAGTGAAGAAAAGAAATAAAAAGCTGAGATCCTGTGTTCCTTTCCAAAGCTAAACTACATGATTCAGTGACTAAATTTCCAGGAAAGTAGAAAGTTGATTCTCAAATTGGAAATTTGGAAAAGGAAATTTCAAGATCCCTTGTAAATTTGTTCAGCCCTTCTTATTTAATCTTATGTTCTGTTCCGTCCTGATTGGCCCATCTAGTCAGAGTCTCCCGGTGGCTCATCCAACTGTGATTACCTTTACCTGGAACCTTTTTTACAACACTACTTAAAAGTCTGTTAATCATCCTGCCTAGTTTCCACAATTATAAAATGAGTGGGTGAAACTAAATGATCTTTAAGATTTCTTAGCTTTCAAAGAGTTTTTTATTTCTTTAACCCTGCTAATGAAGACAGAGAAGATTGTCCTCCCTACCTTTCTACTTCTGAATTGAATCTTCTGTTGTTGGTTATCATGATGAACTACTTTTTAGGTTTTCCTGGTATCAGAGCTCCAAAAAGAAGAAGCTGGAATGTAGGGCATGCATTACATGAAAAGTGAATGTTTTGAAAGGGCTTTGAAGTGTTGAATAGGAATATTGTATTAAGAACATTCCACCAAATGGAAGAAGCCTGGAAGCTGGACAAGCTGTGGATGTGCAGATGGTATTACTAACCACTAGGCAAGTAGAGAACACAGCCCGTGTGTACAGATCGATACGTCGTGTCTTTCTACATTGGGATGTATCAAGAGGTTGTCAGCAGTTATCTCTGTATGTATTGCTTCCAAGAATAGTCAAATCACCCATGTTCCGCAGCCTAGACGTTTCAGTTTTGTCCATATCCATATGAATGGATTTACTTAAGTTGTCTCATATGAGAGAGGATGCTTCCATAAATGCAAGTTGCCATAAAAATCACAGTTTTGTTTGTGGATGATGTGGAGGGGCAGAAAGGAAGATCCTCTAACCTCACTGTTCTTTTAAATATCTCCTTTATCCTAAAATCAATCAGAAAATCTACAAACTGCAATAATCCAGTGTGCCCCATGTCACCCCACAACACTTAGAGTTAGAAGGTGGGTGAATAGCTCTCCCTCGGTCAGCACTAATGTTAAAGAATAGCCAAGAGTCATTTAGCTAGGTATGACCATGAGTCAGCCAGCCATTTGGAATATTGCAGAGAGGTGTTATTTCTCAGAGATAAGGAACAAAGAGGTCTTAATATCCGGCTCAGCTAGGGCAGGAAATTGCCTACTTCCTGAGCCAGAGTGGTAGAGTCTGTGGGATGGGAGCCAGATATTGGAGGGAGGAGGCAAGTAAGTACTGGAGACCTCAGGATTTTATCGTCGGGCACATGGACTTTGCATCAGAATGTCAAGAACTCATTTTGCACAGGAAAGATGCTTGGCAAAGAATTAATTACACAAAAGTATTTTTTAAAATGTCATAGACAGGCTTTAATTTTCACAGATGGATATTCATTCTCAGATGTTTATTCTTTCATTCCTGAACCTCCACAGTCCCTGGTATGTGACAACATTTTAATTTTAAAGTCTATCAATTATCTTGTTAATTCTAAATTCCACTATAAAAGTGTAAAGTACCAGGCTGACCTTCTATCCCTAGTCCTAATTACATACATGTGTTTTTATAGACTTCAATCCAACTCCAATGACACTAACAAACTAGTTTGCAAAGCACTTAACCTCTCCAGATTTCTTTCCCTCATTTGTAAATCAAGAGTGTTGAATTAGATGATCTCAAAGGTTTGAATTCTCAAGAAAAGTGGCAAAAGTCCTGTAAGTATAAGACTCTATTGTGGAAAAGAGATATCTTTGGGATCCTAGATACCCGAGTTTAAACCTCTGCATGTCCAATTATTAATGTGTGACATTGGGAACATTCTTGAATCTCCTCAAGCTAGTTTGAACATTTGTAACTGGAATAAAACCTGAGTTTTATGGTTGTTATAAAATTAAATGACATAGGGCATTAAAGTGTCTGGCAGACATGTATTTAGTAGCTGTTCCTTTTCCCTCCCTTCTCTTCTTCCAGCGTTACATAGATTTAATAGATTTTCCTACCATTTATTAGGGGAAAAAAACCAGGTACACATAGTAACGTTGAAAGAAAAGAGGCAAAAGATTAATTTACAAGAGGATCTAAAGATGGGTTGAGTTCTGACAAGCAAAAATAAGGATGAAGGACATTCTACACAGGGGAAAATATAATCAAAAGTATGGTGGCTCTGACTAAAGAGATGTATGTGGAGAATGATAAGTAGTCTGGTACTACTGAAATGTGGACTATAGCTGCCTGAGTTAAGATACATATTTTATGCTTCTCTCAATCTATCAGTTAATTTTCACTTAGATGTTTGTATTTCATACTCAAAATTCTGTATCCTTTTTTTTCCCCTTTAAGAGCATATCTTGGAGATTATCTCATATCTGTACATAAAACTCTTTTTCTTCTTTTTTTTAATGTTTATTTTATTTTGAGGGAGAGAGAGAGAGTGAGTGAGTTTGTGTGAGCAGGGGAGAGCAGAGAGAGAAGGAGAGAATCCCAAGAAGACTCCATGTGCTGTCAGCGCAGAGCCTGATTTGGGGCTCAATCTCACAAATGATGAGATCATGACCTGAGCTGAAATCTAGAGTCAGAGGCTTAACTGACTGAACCACCCAGGCACCACTTTTCTTTGTCTTTATTTACTATTTATCATATATGATTATATGTATACACTCCAATTTATATAAGGCATACTGTATTTTTAAATTTTTTTTAATGTTTTTATTTCATCTTTGAGAGAGACAGAGTGTGAGTAGGGAGGGACAGAGAGAGAGGGAGACACAGAATCTGAAGCAGGCTCCAGGCTCTAGCTAGCTGTCAGTACAGAGCCCGATATGGGGCTCAAACCCATGTACTGTCAGATCATGACCTAAGCTGAAATCAGACGCTTAGCCGACTGGGTCCTGAGGCCCCCCCATATGGAATACTTTACTGATAAGTATTTAGGTGGTTACCATATCTTGCTTTTCCATACAAAGCTGCAGTGAGTAATCTTTATTACATGTGTGATAAATCTGTAGGATGGAGTCTTAAATGTGGAATTGCCAGGTAAAGGGTTTGTATATTTATAATCTTGGTAAGTATGTCAAATTAACCCTTCAAATAGAGTTTATTGATTTCAGTGCACATAGTCTGTGTATGAGACTGTTTGCCTGAACTCTAGCCAAAACAGAGGTCTCATACTTTCTGAATTTTGCCAATCCTTTAGATTTAAAAAATGCAATTATAATGTGCTTTAAAGTAGCAATCCTAGAACATTTTGTCATGTATTTAAGAGTTGTCTGTATTTGCTTTTTTGTGAATCTGTTCACACTCTATGCTCATTAGGCTAATGGAATGTTGCCTATCATATGTGTATCTATACGTATATATTGTACACATATACATACAATATATGTATTGCTTCTGGATTTTTTATAGGCTTTTCTGTCTATTCACGTGCAAATAGCAAATTTTAAGTTTGCTATTATAAATTTAAAAATATAATTTGTATCAAAACCTCGTAATTATAGTTCTATTGCTTTAATTTTTCAGAAACTTTCTGGCTATTTTTATTTGTTTATGTTTCTAGGTGATCTTTAGAGTCATTTAGCCACATGTATCAGATTTATGACTAAACTTAGGTGACTTTGACTTTTTAAGTGTTTTTTATATTTCTATCCAAGCACATTCTATACTTTTCTTTATTTTTATGTGTGTATTTGTGTAGGTGTGTGTATTTGTGTCTGAGTGTATCTTGTGATTCTCCAGAGAAGTTTTAAACTTTCTTCATCTTGTCTTACTTATTTATGGTTAAGTGTATTCCTAGGTTTTGTTGTTGTTATTGCTTTTGTAAGTAAGATCTTTTCACCTGTAGATAATCTAACTGGAAATTGTTTATATGTCTAAGGGCTGTCATTGTACATTAACCTTTTTACCCAGCCACCATACAAGCTCTCTAATTGATATTATATTTTTTAAATTGATCCCCTTTTTTCCAGTTATATAATCATATCACCTGCAAATGATGATACCTTTACTTTCTTTCCTTTTTATACTTGAGTTTATTTTTCTTATTAAATCATGTTGGCTGATATCTCTAGGACACTGTGAAATGGAAGTAGTGGTAATGAGCATTTAAGTCTTATCTGTAACTTAAATAGAAAAATTTCCTTGAAACAGTTTATATGTCATTGGAATTTTCAATTTTTTAAAGATTTGGTAAATATACCCCATTAAAAGTCAGATAATGTTTGAGATATATACTTCCTTGCATTATAAAATATAACTATCATTCCATTTTATTAATAGTTTGTGTTAAGTATTATTTACTTACTTTGAGAGAGAGAGAAAGAGAGGAGAGAGAGAACATGAGCAGGGGTAGGACAGAGAGAGGAGAGAGAGAGAGAACATGAACAGGGGTAGGGCAGAGAGAGAGAGAGAAGAGAGAGGATATGAGAAGGGGTAGGGCAGAGAGAGAGAAGAGAGAGGACATGAGCAGGGGTAGGGCAGAGAGAGAAGAGAGAGAGAGAACATGAGCAGGGGTAGGGCAGAGAGAGAGAGGACATGAGCAGGAGTAGGACAGAGAGAGGGGAGAAAGAACATGAGCAAGGGGTAGAACAGAGAGAGAGAAGAGAGAGGACATGAGCAAGGGTAGGGCAGAGAGAGAGGAGAGAGAGGACATGAGCAGGGGTAGGGCAGAGAGAGAGAGGAGAGAGAGGATCCCAAGCAGGCTCCGTGTCATGCTGTCAGCACAACAAACTGTGAGATCAGGACCTGAGCCAAAATCAAAAGTCAGACGCTTAACCATATGAGCCATCCATGCACTCCTTATTAAAGTTTTTAAAATCAAGAACATGTAAACAGACAACAAAGGGGAGAAAATAGATCGTGTAATATAATATTTTTCAGTAGAAGCAATAAAAACAGAGAGCATGACATAAATGACAAAATTAAGACCAAACAAGAGTAGCCTCCATAAATATAAGTGGGTAAATTATCTACTAAAAAAAGCCATGTTTGATCATAACAAGAAGCCCAACTCTGTGTTTATATAAATTATACTTAAAATAGGTGTTTTGGAAGAGCTCAAATAGTTAATTTAAATCAGTATAGTTAATAGAATAGTTAATTTAAAAAATAGTTAATTTAGATTAATAATAGAATAGTTAATTTAAATGAATATCATTAATAGAATAGTTAATGTAAAAAAAATCCCTCAGATCTCTTATAAACTGATAAAAGATGCTTAACCTGACCCATAGAAGAGAAATATACAAATTATAGTAAAAAGATATCCCTCTTCACCCACTAGACTGGCAAAAATCATCAAGTTATAACATGATATGTTGATTAGGGTGAATAAAACAGGCACTCTTATACATAATCAGTGAGTGTGTATATTGCCAAACCTGCCTGGAGGCCAATATGATGATTATAAACAAATATACCAAAATTATAAATGCATAGAGGGCTTTGTCTTCTTTTTCTACTTGTAGAAATTTACTCTAATTTACCCTATGAGCACACTAAAATGTGTGTATTTCTGAGGATATTTGTTTCAGTATTGTTTATAACAGCAAGAGTTTTTAAATGGTCTGAATGTTTAATATGGGCCTAATTAAATGTATGCACGTAAACACAATGGAATAATAAGATGCAAGGGTAGGGCAGAGAGAGTAACATTTAGATACACCATTATCTCTAAAATACATTTTTAAGTTTAAATTTTTTTTACCTTTTATTTATTTTTGAGAGAGCGAGACATAGCAGGAGCAGGGGAGGGGCAGACACAGGCAAGAGGGAGACACAGAATCCAAAGCAGGCTCCAGGCTCCGAGCTGTCACGATGCAGGGCTTGAACCTATGCACGTGAGATCATGACCTGAGCCGAAGTCAGACGCTTAACTGACTGAGCCGCCCAGGCGCCCCTAAAATACATTTTTAAGTTTAAAGGGAAGAGATAGCACATCATAATTTAGTGTTAAAAAAAGGACAATATTATGTATGCACACATATGCACATACACAAACTCACATGTGTACATACACATGTCTGCAGTTACATGTGCTATTTCTGTGAGGACCGCTAAGGACTGTTCAGAGTGCTTCCCGGGACGAGACCCGGGTGGGGGACCAGGTAGAATGCCTATCTACTTTTCACAACAGATCCTTCCGTGTCTGTTGAATTTTATGTCACTTGCATTACTTGTTCCAAAAAAAATTTTAAGAGTGAATACAAAATAAAGTTATTTCACACAGATAAAGTCTCAGAAATTTTACTTTCATCATAACATTGCTGAAAGAAATATTAAAAATATATTCTAGCACGAAAAACATAGTAAACGCTAATGAATATTACCATGTTCCAGGCACTATTTTTACTGTTTTTAAATAATCGAATTTAATCTTCACAAAAACTTGATGAAGTAGGTGCCGTAGTTATCCCTATATCTCTATATTTAAGATGAGAAATGGAAAATTTGAGAGATTGTAGGAGGCGGATGCAAGACCCTGCCCGAGCACACGGCGAGGTACGGCCTGCCGGCCTCTAGTGCTCCCGCCCCGGCCAGATACCGCGATGAGTGAGCGACCAATGCGAGGCCATGGAATGGGTCAGCCCGCCTCTGCCAGCCTATCATGAGCTGCCGCGCAGCCTGGGCGGCAGGTATATATGCGGGAGCAAGCAGCGGGAAGGGGGAAGGAAGAAGGAAGAAGGAAGAAAAGAACCAATAAAAGTCTCTGCAATGAATCCCGGTGTCGTCAGTTCTTCAAACTGCGGGCAGTTTGAGCGGCTCCGGCAAGAGATGAAACAGTTTGCTCCGGGTCACACAACTAGGAAACCAGGGGTGTAGATTTTCATCTAGTCGGGCCGTCGTAGAGCCTGTGTTCTCAGCCCCTGTTCTATTCTGTCTTCTCGTTAAGAATCGAACGCAAGAAGCACCTGTCAGCATCAGTAAAACACATTGGTCATTCTAGTGAATATTTTGTAATAATGATGATTGATTTTTTTAAGTTTATTTATTTTGAGAGGGAAAGAGCACACAAGCAGGAGGTGGGGCAGAGAGAGGGGAAGAGAGAGAATCCCAAGCAGGCTCCATGCCCAGCACAGAGCCCGTCGCAAGGCTCAGTCCCACAAGCTGTGAGATCATGACCTGAGCCAAAGTCAGGAGTCAGACGCTCAACCAACTGAGCCACCCCGCTGCCCCTCATTTTTAAACATAGATCTAAATCTAGAGAACACTGACTTCTTACTCTTGTGGGAGAATTTTGGATTGTTAGGAGTACTAATCTCATTTTATTAGAAAACATATACAAGGGGCACCTGGGTGGCTCAGTGGGGTGAGTGGCCGGCTTCGGCTCAGGTCATGATCTCACGGTCATGGGTTCGAGCCCTGCATCGGGCTCTGCTGACAGCTAGCTCAGAGCCTGGAGCTTGCTTCGGATTCTGTGTCTCCCTCTCTCTCTGACCCTCCCCTGCTCGCGCTGTCTCTCTCTGTCCCTCAAAAATAAATAAAAAAGGCATAAAAAAAAAGAATAGAAAACATATACAAGTACTAATTCTTCCTTTCCCTTTTAAAGCAAAATATGTGTATTTAAGGAAAAATAAAAGGGACAATGGGTAAAATAATAAAGTATATAGTAAAAATTAAGAGGGACATCTGAGTGGCTTAGTTGGTTAAACCACTGACTACGGCTCAGGTCCTGAACTTGCGGTTTGTGGGTTCAAGCCCCGTGTCCAGCTCTGTGCTGACAGCTTGGAACCTGGAGCCTGCTTCAGATTCTGTGTCTCCCTCTCTCTCTGCCCCTCCCCAACTTGTGCTCTGTCTCTCTCTGTCTCTCTCTCTCTCTCTCAAAAATAAATCAAGATAAAAAAATCTTTTAACTAAGAGAAATGTGATATAGCCCATGTAAGTTAGAAAAGGAGGAAGAGAAAAATTTCACAATTAATTAAACAAAATAAATTAGCATCAAAAAGCTGAGTTTATAATATATAAATACAAAAAGGAAATGAGTTCAGAAAGGAGTCTTTTAGGGGTGCGTGGGTGGCCTGATTGATTAAGTGTCCGACTCTTGATTTTGGCTCTGGTCATGATCTCACGGTTCCTGAGATTGAGCCCCAGGTCTGGGTCTGCACTGGACCTGGAGCCTGCTTGGGATTCTCTCTTTATCCTCTCTCTCTCCCCCTCCCCACTCACTCACGCACTCTCTCTCTTTCTCTCTCTCTCTCTCTCAGAACATAAATAAACATTTTAAAAAGTCTTTTAATGATAGGCAATTTACAAAATAGAACCAAATGACATAAGTCTGAAAAAAAAAGAGATAAAAGTCCACCAGGCAAAAATTAACCAGTTAAGAGAATGCAACTTTACTTATATGAGACCAAAGGAAATTTAAAGTGCCACATAGTCCACATTTTCCAGACTTAATTTAATAAATTATTCAATCCATTATCTATAAATTTATCTAAAGGCCCCTTAAACAACATTTTACTTTTTAACCAGGGATGTATATTCAGAGAAAAATTTTTATGTCTTTTGACCTTTTATTAAAAAAACAGTTTAAAATATTGATATACAAGCTAATTTTCTCAAATTAGGAGGGTAGCCTATATACCTTTAGTTATTTTTTTGTAAACAGGTCATTTTTATTTTTGTCTCCCCCTTTTTGGATTAAAGGGAATCTGTGTCATTTTTTTAAGCTTTTTTTACATTTATTTATTTTTGAGAGACAGAGTGCAACAATGCATGAGTGGGGGAGGGGCTGAGAGAGGAGGAGGAGAATCTGTGTCATTTTTTAAAAGCTCTCTCCAGTTCAGCTCCCCCTGGTGCCTCTTCCCACTGTTTTTACTGAAAAACGTTCACCCAGAAAATGAGGTAAAAATAGCATAAAGGTTTTTCCTTTTAGACTTAAGACAGCGTGTTCTGCTTAATTTCAATGTCGTCTTTTGGTGATTTCCAGAATTAAATGACCCTTTATCTTAAAGGAACAGTCTTCAGTGACATCTAGGTTCTTCCTCTGGTCAGTGACAGCTTAAATTTCTGGAGCCCCAGCTAAGATGCAGTGAGGGAGTCCCAATTTATTTGAAACACTTCAAGTCAATGCTAAGTTTGAGAGTCTGTCTGAATTAGGCGTTGGGAGGTGGGGAGACGACTAGGGTGTGACCTTGCCTCAGCGGCTCTGAAGCAAATCAAGGTTTGCTGATTTAATATGTAGGGGGAGCAAAAAGGTAAGTGCGGGTTGCTTATGTTCAAATGAATCCTGGCCTTATGTCCAGAAACAGAAACAGTTCCCCAGTGAGAGTGACTATTCGTATCTTTTGTTTTTTGATTCTTGAAGTTTAAATGACCGAATGCCCAGAGGATTAAACCAAGTCCCCAGCCCTCCTTTCCTGTGCTGCCCTTGTTTGATGAAGAGAAACCTATCATTGAATTGAGTGCCAAATGCTTTAAGCTCTTATTTTATGAATGTCTGCCAAATTATTTCTCATGCAATCACCCTGCAGTTAGCTATTGAATTTCTTGTTTAAGGGAAAACATCAAATGAACAAGGGCAGAAAAAGATCATAGGGTAAACTGGAATGAAAGGTCTGTGCAGGAGTTATTTTTCTCCTTTATTAAAAAAAAAAGCAACCGGCAGAAGCAGGAGAATAGGAGACTTTCTTCTCTTAACTGATTTAATACAAGAATGACTAGATGCTGCATAGGAGTACAGCTGTTTATGTTCACATTTAAGAACAATAATTATTGTCTGGAGAAAGACTTTTTAGGACAGGTAGAGGATGCAGGCTTAGTAAGACAAGAGCAGCTGTCGATAACTGGGCCCATGAGCACAGAATTCCACGTAGAAGACACATATGCATGGGGGGCGGGCAAGATGTTGATAGTGTGAGTTCCTACAGAGTGCCATCCCTACTGACAATTAACAACGAGTAAGCCATTTCATTATGTGAATTAGATGAGAACTTCTTTAAAGGTGTTACCATATCTCAGCTTTGCCAAAACTGCACCACAGAATACGGGGGTGCTAAGAGCTGGTCGTAGGTGTGCTAGAGATACTGATCTGCTCAGCCCTTGGGGATGCCAGGAGAGACATGCAGCGCTCCTGAACTGGGTCCTTCCACCAGACGGAGGGCACTGGTTGATGAAATCATCTTGGTTTGTTTGGGACTTCCCTGGTTTTTGTACTAAAGGTCCCGTGTCTTGGGAAATCTCTCAGACCCAGGCAAACCAGAATGCTGTCACTGTACATCAGGAAAACCTGGGCGCAGCAGGGTCTATGCAGGTCCCAGTGAGCTTGTAGGCAGGAAAAATGTAAGCTGCATTCAGCTTGTGCAGCTCTGATGTACTGAGCATAGCATGACCAAGAAGGTTCTCATCTGCCTCATCATAAGCTTTGCTAAGCCATGTTTTTAAAAGATATCTGTCCATTTAAGTTGCAAAATTATTGGTGCAAAGTCATTTCTAATATTTCTCATCCTAATGCTTGTGATGACATTTTATCTTGATGTTGGGCACTTGTTCTCTCTCTCCCCTTTCCCCTCTCCCCTGGGTCTGTCCCCTCCCTTGCCAGCCCTAATTCCCCCTTCCTCCCTCTCCATTCCTACCTTCCCTTTTTCCCTTCCCCTCTGTCCTCCCCTTCTCCTTCTCCCTCCATCTCCCTTTTTGTTTTTTTAAATCAAACTTTCCGTGTTCTTATGAAGAGTTGACCGTTTTCTTAATTCTTCTCACCTTAAAGTTTACTTTGATATCAGTGTAGTTTTTGATTAATGCTTACTTGGTTGGCCTTATTTCTGTTCTTTGAAGCATTGAGGATTTTGTGTTTATGGTGTATTTCTTATAAGCAGCTGTAATTATATTTTTTTAAATGTCCAGTCTGGAGATCTTAACTGAAATATTTCATTCATTTATATATGATGCAATTACAGTATCGCTGGATTTTGGTCTACCGTCTTGCTATTTGTTTTCTACTTCCCTCCTTTTCTGTTTTTTTAATTATTCCTTTCCTGCTTTTCTTTATAAAAATCAATTTAAAAGATACTCCCCTTTATCTCCTCTGTTAGACTTTTGTTATAGTTTTTAATGTCCTTGTTTTGGTAGTTACCCTGAAAATTACAAGGCACAGCTTAGGGTGATCTATCTTAATACATCATTTACTGCTTTTGGAAGAAACAGAATATTTGAACAGGATGATCACCAGCAATGAAACTGAATCAGTAATTGAAAAACTCCCAACAAATGAAAGTCCTGGACCAGATGGCTTCCCAGGCAAATTCTACCCAACATTTAAAGAAGAGTTAATACCCATTCTTCTCAAACTATTCCAAAAAAATAGGAGAGGAAGGAAAACTTCCATATCCATTCTAGGAGGACAGTATTACCCTGGTATCAAAGCCAGATAGACACCACAAAGAAAGAATTACAGACTAATATCTCTGATGAACATAGATGCAGAAACCCTTAACAAAATACTAACAAACGGAATTCAACAATACATTTAAAAAATGATTCACCAGGAGCAAGTGGGATCTACTCCCAAGATGCAAGCTTGGTTCAGTATTTGCATATTAATCAATGTGAAACATCATGTTAGTAAGACAAAAGATTAAAAAATATGATTATTTCCACAGATGCAGAAGAAGCATTTGACAAAGTATGATATCTATTCATGATAAAAACCTTCAACAAAGTGGAGCTAGAGGGTGCATACCTTTACATAATAAAGGCCATATATGAAAAACCCACAGCTAATCGTTTTTTTAATGTTTTTTAATGTCTTAATTTTATTTTGAGAGATAGAGCAGAGAGCAAGCAGGGGAGGGGCAGAGAGAGAGGGAGACACAGAATCCGAAGCAGGCTCCAGGCTCTGAGCTGTCAGCACAGGGCCCGATGTGGGGCTTAAACCCACGGACTGTGAGATCATGACCTGAGCCAAAGTCAGTTTCTTAACTGACTGAGCCCCCCAGGCGCCCCTCATATCATCTTAAATGGGGGAAAGCTTTTAGGAATAACACAAGGTTAACCACTCTCACCACTTCTATTCAATATAGTACTGGAAGTCCTAGCCACAGCAATCAGACAACAAAAACAATAAAAGGCATCTGAATTGGTAAGGAAGAAATAAGACTTTCACTGTTTGCGGATGACATGATACTATATATACAAAACCCTAAAAACTGCCAAAAAACTAATAGAATTGATAAATTAATTTAGTAAAATTGCAAGATATAAAATCATGTACACAAATCAACTGACTTTCTTAAATTTTTTAAAATTTATTTTTGAGAAAGAGAGACACAGAGTGTGAGCAGGGGAGGCTCAGAGAGAGAGGAAGACACAGAATCGAAAGAGTGCTGTCAGCACAGAGCCCCACGTGGGGGTTGACCCCACAAACTGTGAGATCATGACCTGGGCCGAAGTTGCCCGGTTAACTGACTAAGCCACCCAGGCGCCCCTCAATTGCCTTTCTATATACTAGTAATGAAGCCACAGAAAGAGAAATTAAGAAAACAATCCCTTTTACAACTGCACCAAAAGTAATAAAATACCTAGGAATAAATTTTACCAAAGAGGTGAAAGACCTGTACTCTGAAAAGTATAAAACACTGATGAAAGAAATTTAAGATGACACAAAGAAATGGAAAGGCATTTCATGCTCATGGATTGTAGGAACAAATATCACTAAAATGTCTATACTACCCAAAACAATCTACACATTTGATGCAATTAATATCAAAATACCAATAGCACTTTCTCACAGAAGTAGAACAAACAATCCAAAAATTTGTATAGGACCACAAAACATCCCAAATAGCCAAAGTAATCTTGAAAAAGAAGAGGAAAGTGGAGGCATCACAATTCTAGATTTCAAGTTCTATTATAAAGCTATAGTAATCAACACAGTATGGTACTGGCACAAAATAGACACATGGATCAATGGAACAAAATAGAAAACATAGAAATAAGCCTGCAGTTATATAGTCAATTAATCTTCAACAAAGGAGGACAGAATATGCAATGGGAAGATGGCAGTCTCTTCAACAAATGGTGTTGGGAAACAGGTCAGCTACATGTAAGAGAATGAAATGGGACTACTTCTTACACCATACACAAAATAAACTAGAAATGGATTTAAGACCTAAATCTGAGACCTGAAGCTGTAAAAATCCTAGAAGAGGACACAGTAACGTCTCTGACCTCAGCCATAGCAGTATTTTTCTAGATCTGTTTCCTAAGGCACGGGAAAGAAAAGCAAAAATAAACTATCGGAACTACATCAAAATGAAAAGCTTCTGCACAGCAAAAGAAACAATCAACAAAACTAAGAGGTAACCTACAGAATGAGAGAAGATATTTGCAAATCACACATCCAATAAGGGGTTAATATCCAAAATATATAAAAAACTGATACAACTCAACACCCAAGAAACAAATAACCCAATTAAAAAATGGTTAGAATAAATTAACAGACATTTCTGCGAAGAAGACATCCAGATGGCCAACAGACACATGAAAAGATGCTCAACATCACTCATCATCGAGGAAATGAAAATCAAAACTTCAATGAGATATTACCTCACACCTGTCAGAATGGCTAAAATAAAAAACACAAGAAATAACAGGTGTTGGCGAGGTTGTGGAGAAAACCAAACCTTTGTGCACTGTTGGTGGGAATACAAAGTGGTGCAGCCACTCTGGAAAATAGTATGGAACTTCCTCACAAAGTTAAAAATAGAACTACCCTGTGATCCAGTAATTGCACTACTGAGTATTTATTCCCTAAATACAAAAACACTAATTCAGAGAGATACATGCACTCCTGTGTTTATAATGTCATTATATACAATGGCCAAATTATGGAAACAGTCCAAGTGTTCATCAATAGATCAATGGATAAGGAAGTCATACACACACACACACACATGCACACACGCACACACGCACACACACACACACACCCCACTGGAGTAGTATTCAGCCACAAGAAGGGATGAAATCTTGTCATTTGCAACAATATGGACAGAGCTAGAGAGTATAATGCTAAGTAACATAAGTCAGTCAGAGTACCATGTGCTTTCACTCATATATGGAATTTAAGGAACAAAACAAATGACCAAAGGAAAAAGGAGAGAGAGAAACTAAGAAACAGACTCTTCACTATAGAGAAAAAAACTCTAGTTTTTATAGATGGTTACCAGAATGGAGATGGTGGAGGGATGGTTTAAATAGGTGATGGGGATGAAAGAATTCACTTAAAAAATAGTTACTGCTTTTTCAACAATGCAAAAAATTTAAAACACTATACCTCCATTGTTACCTATACTGTTTTGCTATTGTCATATGCTTCTATGTCATAAGCCTCACAAGACATTATCATTATTATTTTAAACAGTTAATATTCTTTTATATTTATGTACATATGTACCCTTTCAGAACTATTCATTGCTACTTGCACTTGTAACTGTTCCTTCACCTCAAAATATGTTCTTTAGGGTTTCTCACAGTAAAGTTGCATTGGTTGTGAAGTTGGTCAGCATTTGCCTGTGTGTGTGTGTGTGTGTGTGTGTGTGTGTGTGTGTGTGTGTTTTCAGCACATGGATGGTTTTGTCTCCTATTAGTTACTTATCAATCCAACCTGAATTGAAGCTGTCTTGTTCAATCTAAGTGCTTTCTGCAATAAACCTTTATAAGTATACTTAGAAAATTTTTCTTTTGAACAGCTGATGATTCCTGTCTGGCTATTTTTAGATGGATATAATCATTTTTTGGTTTTCCTTCTTCCCTAGGCATGATCTTGAGCATTACTTCACATGTGGACAGAGAACACAAATGCATGAGTTGACTGACACATACAAAAGTACTGGGGAAAACATGCATGCTATTCAAAAGCAAAGGGAAGTTCTTGGGATCTTATCACTGCTAGAGATCTATCTCTTTAAGACATCAGGACTCTTGTCAATCTTACTTTTTTAGTTCACATTTTTTTCTTGTAATGAGATTATAAGCGTGTATCAGTGTTCATGTCTTATCTCTTTTATGCTATATGATTCATTTGGTGGTGTGGCAGTTTTCAAGTTTAAATTGGAAAGTAGCTTCTTCTGGCATTCATTCTACTTATAGTTACAAATACCAAATTCAAAACATACGATTGGTGAAGTCACATCATATGCACATTTAACTCATAAAATTCAACCATACATGCTGCACCAACTTAAACTAAAGAACACTTAGAATAGAGTGGAAGACTTCACCCACAATTTCCCTCAGTGAGCACAAGAGCCAGGCAGAGTGTGGATGGGGGGATGTGAATCTGATCTTTCTTAGGTGTTCTTGTGGGAAGAACACCCTACCTACTTCCCTGACTTCAGAACTTGACCCCCAACAGAGCACAATGCCATCATACAAACACTTCCATAGTTAACTAGATGTTCTTTTAAATCCTGACATAAACGCCCTCATTACGCAGTAGCATTTGCATGCCCTATCATTTGACTATCATAAATACTTTTCTTGTGGAAGTGTGATGTAATCACACTCTTCAATGACATGAAATATATCCCGCAGTTATTTAAGGGCTTCCAATAGATACCTCAGTTTTCTTTCCCAGATTCTCATGGAGCGGGATCAAAGTCTAGCCAAGGAGATAGGCACAAAAAACAGTGAACAAAATATGACATCCCATGCAAAGTGCTATAATAGAGACACGTGTGAGTGCTTTATGGCAAAGAAGATAGAGCTAAGTGGGAAATCACAGGTCGGCAAAAGAACTGAGGCAAAGGAAACCCATCGGGTTAGCATGGCTAAAGTCTCCAAAGCACAAAAGAATGCAATAGATTTTTGAAAAGCAAGATATTTGTGGTAATTTAAATACCAAGTGTATATTGAGGATAAAGTAGGTTGGAAAGGAAAGCTGTACTACAAATTTAATCAAAATGCTGTTCTAAGAATTTAGGACTTGAGCCGTTCTTTACAAAAAGCCATCAGCTTATTTGGCTCTCAGATATCCTTGTGAGAAATTGCGACCCAGGTAATTTTGGACTTCTGCACACATTCCGGAGGTGGGGATTAAGCTCGGAGGTCCCAATTCACATTCAGTGCTTCCTCAACTCCTTACTTGACAGAACCGAAGCCACTTCTGATACCTTCTACAGTTAGCCACATCTTGTTATTGGCTCACAACTGCTCTGGTCGTGATCTGTCCTTCCCCATCTTTGGGATACCTAACCCTGACAATGATTAGGGGCCTTCCCTTTATATGGAGTTTCAAGATGGTGGCAAATCTAAAGAGTTGTCAAAAGCAGACAGTTGGAACGTAGAATTACTGGACTGTGAAATTTCTGTGGAAAATTCAAAACACCCTGCACTTAACACAATGCCAGGGCTGATTAGTGCAGTTTATTGCTAAGCCCCTAGGGACACCTGCAGGCTTTTACCTTCAGCCTAGAACCCCTGGCCCGAGGGAAGGTGTAATGCCACGTTAGTTCCGCACTCTTTCTATTAGAGTTTACTCAAAGCTGCCGACACCAGATGTGTTACAAACGAACGTTAATTCTCTTCCAGCATCTGGATCGCATGTACAATGAGGGGCAAGATTTATGCACTGCTGAAGCATTCCCCAGTTTTTAGCACAGAAGTGATTGAACTCCAGATGTTAACAAGATGCAGAGACCTTTTAGTATGATTAAAAACATGATTTCTTGTTTTGCTCATGACAAAAACCATTGGATTAACTTATTAGAAGTGGGGCTGCCGTCCTGCTCATTGGAAGCTGCGTCTACTTTAGCTATTGGAGCTTGTCGTCGAAGATTTTATGTAGAAAGGATGACTTACCGACCTCGAGAATCAACAATTTCAGGGGCACTCTTAAAATCAGGGGTAACAAAGGTAGAAATTCTCTAAGAGCTGTGATTAAAATTTAGATCAGAATGAAAATCAACGCAAGTGTGTGCATGAAAATTAGTCACATAAGGATCTTCTCCCTTCCAATAATTGTATTACCAAGAAACACAGAAACACAACCTTAGAACTATAGGGTTCTTTCAAAGATCATCTGGTCTGCTCTTCCCTTCCTCAGTCCTCCTTTCCTCTGCCTCACAAGGAAGCAGAGAATGGTCTTCTAGAGTCAGACAACTGAGCCAGAAATATTCAGTTTTCAAAATACAGGTTTCAAAACCAGGAAGCAATGAACTTTCTGAATTCAAATCTTCTATTTTCCAAGTACAGTATTTCTACAATGATAAGATGCACTTTGCCCATAATTGACTTTTGACTTTTTTTTTTCATGGTTGGAATGCATCTCATATTCAATGTGAATGTTTACTCTGTTTGTTTACTTATTCTTGTGTCCACAGCTGCTATTAAATTAATGGTGTATATTACTATCAAAGGCATCTTAGAATCAAGAAGATATTGGGGCAACTGGGTAGCTCAGTTGGTTAATCATCATCTGACTCTAGGCTCAGTCGGTTAAGCATCTGACTTCTGTTCGGGTCATGATCTCACAGTTTGTGAGTCCAAGCCCTGCATTGGGCTCCACACTATCAGTGCAGAGCCTGCTTGGGATTCTCTCTCTCCCTCTCTCTCTGCCCCTCCCCTGCTCACTCTCTCCGTCTCTCTCAAAAATAAATAAATAAACTTAAAAACAATTTAAAAAGAAGATATAGTAGCTAGTGATTCCATTAGAAACCTTGAACTAATAAGAAATCAACTAGAATTTTTACTACTACCATAATCTAGGAATCTGTAAAATGTGTTCTTATGGTGATGGGAAAATGCCTTCCTGTGAAGATACTCATTTTATGGTGTTCTCAGTCTTACCTAGTCAGAATAAAGAAGGAACTAAATTGATTTTCATATAAAACTTTAAAATAGAAAATATGATCATGTCAAATTGTCTTCATTAATCATGACCTTAGCCTGTCATTTCCAAAATGCCTTTCATGAGCTTATGGACTTAGTACATGAATGGTTTATGAATTTTAAGACCTTAACTTATCATTCAATTACCTTCAGTGCCTTTGGTTATTTATATTGTTCTAGTGTCTGCCATGATAAAATTCATTTTCTTCTTATATCTCTGTGTGACTCTGAAAAGTATAGTAACTATACCTATAATGTGTATAAGTGAAAAATCATGTACTCATAATCACAAGTGGTGAATCATTATTGTTTTTAATGTTTATTTATTTTTGAGAGAGAGAGAGCACGAGCGGAGAAGGGCAGAGAATGAGAGGGAGGCACAGAATCTGTGTCTTGTTGGGCTTCCTGTGGGGATCCAACTCACGAACTGTGGGATCATGACCTGAGCCGAAGTCGGAAGTTTAATCATCTGAGCCACCCAAGTGTCCCAAGTGGTGACTCATTCTTTATCTATGATTAAGTGCTTTCAAAAAATGTATTCATAAATACTTTGCTGTTTGATTCTATTTCCCTTGTCAAACTTGTTGTGAACTCAGCCCATTTTACATTTGCTCCCCTAAATCCACTCATTATATATTTAACTAGAGATTTTGTAAAGAATGGGAGGAAGGACTTAGGTTTTCATCATAAACTTACAAAACAATTTAAATATAGCTCTTAGCTAACGGACATCTCCAGTAGACATTTTAATTCCTCCCCAATAGTTGTTTGCTTTGTTTTAGTTTGCTTTCCTCTCAAGCACAAGAACAATCTTTATTATTTTTATTTTCCTCTAGGATTTTCTGTCAACAACTTACAGTTCCTCAATTCATTCAAGCTTGCATTCAACAAATAGTTGAGGACCTATGGTGAGGCATCACTCACCTACTGTGAACAGGTTCATTCCAGGTAATAGGGATATAATGATGAACAAAACAAAATCCCTGCTTTCCCTGCTCTGTGTGTGGTAGATGTTAGATGATGCTAAGTGCCATGAAGAAAAAAAGTATTAGGCTGAGAAGTGTGTGTGTGTGTGTGTGTGTGTGTGTGTGTGTGTGTGTGTGTAGAAGCAAGGGAGGTCATTAAATTACATAAAGAGTTAGGGAAGACCTCTCTGATGGGGAGGCATCTGAAGGAAAGCTGACGGACTAAGGAGACCGAACCATGAGGAGTCAGTGGAACAATTCACGTCCACTCACGTCCACTCTAGCTCCTGCCAAGGATGTTCATAGATGAATCCTTACGGGACTCAGCAAAACAAAGCAAAGGGTCTACCAGCAACAGAGCCAACCTCCCATGGTCATTTTGCAACTATCTTTTGTTAACTCTTCCTTGAAGTCTTGCCCTCATTCTTAGGCGACTAATTAACTAAAATGTATCTTCCAAATAGAATCAGAGGCTAGGTTTCTCAAGGTGGCTAAGCTTCAAAGTAGAATTCTTAGAAGCCAGATTCCAGAGGAATAGGAGCCACATATAGAAATATCTTCTTCCTTTGTCTTTTAACCTAACCCAATATTTTTCTTCTAGAAATCTTTCTCAAAGGAATGATATAAATGTGGACAAAACAATGTGCAGAGATGAGCACTGGAATATTATTTATAAATGAAAACATGAAAATCTGAACTATAAGATAATGTTTTATTAAAACAACAAAGCAGGGATCAATAAGTTATTTAATGCTACAAATACTTATTGGTGATATGGTAAATTGACTGTAAGTGGTAGATAGAAGTAGGAAAAAGGTATTATATCATGCAATGCATAGAATCTTATCTCAATTATGAGTAAAATGGGAAAATTAGAAGTATTTGTAACACAATTGAGTGGCAGGTTTATAGATAATCTTTATATATTTTTCTTTTAAAATGAATGCTGTTGACATATAAACTATATAGAATAAGATGCACATAATTTAAATGAAAAGTTAATAAGTATCAGCAATTGTATAAGCCCATGTAACCATCATCTGGATTAAGATACAGAAAATCAACCCAAAAAGGTTCCTTATGCCTCTTTGTTGTCAACCTCCGTCCTCCTTACTCAATCTCAAGCACCTACTGACCTGATTTCTGATACTATAAATTACTTTTGCCTATTCTGGGTTTTATGTAACAGAATATACAGCAGGACAATAGAATGTACATACTGTAGAAGAGGATGTACCCTTGTCTCTGGCTTTCTTCACTCAGCATAATGTCACTGAAACTTCATGTTGTTGCTCGTGTCAGCAGGTCATTACCCTTTTATCTTTCTGGTTGAGTAGTATTCATAATTTGCTTATCCAGTTACCTATTAATGGACCTTTAGGTTGTTTCTAGTTTGGGGGTCGTTACAAATAAAGCTCTTTTGAGCAGTTATCTACAAGACTTTTTGTGGACAAATGTATTCAGTTTTTATTGATAAATATCTAAAAATGAAATAACTGGGCCAAATTTTAAGTGTTCTTTCATACAAATTGCTGAACTGTTTTCCACAGGGGTGTACCATTTCACAGTCCCACCATCGGTATACTCTCCGTCCATGAAAGCAGTGGATATTGACAGTTTCAGTTTTGTTGCCATTCTGAATGTATGTGTAGCAGTACTTCATTGTGGGCTTAGTTTGTGTTTCCTTGATTAGCGATGATGTGGAAACTCTTTTCCCCTGCTAGTTGGCCGCTTATATATTTTCTTTTCCAAAAGCATGTTCAAATTTTTTTTACCCATTTTTGAAAATTGGGTTGTTTTCTTACTATATAATTGTAAGAGTGATATAGAAATATTTCTATATATATAAACTTGGCTATGAGCCAAATATATGTATTACATATTATCTGGTATAGTATTACCAGATATATGTATTACAGACACTCTCCCCCATCTGCGGTTTTCATTTTAATTTCCATGTGAGGTCATCAGAAGAGCAGAAGTTGATTTTTAAGAAAATGTTGATTAAGCCAGGTTTATCTTTTTTTCCTGCTAGGATCAGTGAAACTCTTTGTCTTCTTGATCAAAATAGCTAAGTGTTTATAATTTTCATTAATCTTTTAAAGAAGTAGCTCTTAGATTTTTTATTTTTCTCTATTGATTTTATCTTCTCATTTTCACTGATTTTTGCTCTGATCTTTATAATTTCCTTCTTTTTATTTGTTATGCTTAGTAGTATCATTTTTTTCTAGCTTCTTAAAATGAAAGCTTAGCTTACTTATGGCAGACATTTTTTTTCCAAGATAGGCATTATAGCTGTCAATTTATCTCCAGGCACTGCTTTAGCTGAATCGCACAAACTTTGATATGCTTGTGTTCCCATTTTCATAGAGTTGAAATTTTATCTTATTTGCTTTCTAATTTTCTTCTTAAATTCATTGGTTAATGAGAAATGTATTGTTTAATTTTCAAATATATGGTGAAATTTCATATATTTCATATATTTTAATATATATTTTCATATATCTTGTGTTATTAATTTCTTTTTTAATTTTGAGATCAGACTGCTGTACTTTTAATTTTTCTAGGCTTGTCTTACAGCCTAGCATATGGTCTATCTTGGCAAATGTTCCATTTCTACTTGAAAAAAATGTCTATCCTGCCATTATTGGCATATGTCATATAGGCTTCAAGTTGTTTGATAGCGTTCAAACCTTCCAGACTGATTTTCTGTCAACTTATTTTATTGCTGGGAGCGATGTGCTTTTGCATCTAATTATAATTTTGGATTTTTTCTATTTCTTCTTTGATGTTTATGAGGGGTTGTTTAAAATTTAATGTTTGTTTATTTGAGAGAGACAGAGAAAGAGTGAGTTTGAGTGGGGGGAGGGGGCAGAGAGAGAGGGAGACACAGAATCTGAAGCAGGCTCCCGGCTCTGAGCTGTCAGCACAGAGCTGGACGTGGGGCTCGAACCCACGAACCGTGAGATCATGACCTGAGCTGACACTTAACCAGCTGAGTCACCCAGACCTCCCTATTAGTTTTTGTGTTTGAAGCTCTGTATCTACTGTATATACATTTAGGAATACATCTTTTTGATGAACTTACTCCTTTATCATTATGAAATGGTCTTAAATCTCTGCTAATATTTCTCGTTCTGAAGTATACTTCGATATTCATCTAGCCACATCACCTTTCTTATGGTAGTGTTTGCCTGGAGTATCTTTCCCCATTCTTTTACTTTTAGCCTATTTCTGTCTTAATATCTAAAATGCATTTATTTTAGGCAGTATATAGTTTTGTCTTGTTTTTTGTTATCCAATGTAATTTCTGCATTTTAACTGAGACAGGAAGCTAGATCTCTTTTTTTCTCTCAAGTGATTTCTTAAAAGTTAAAAAATACATCTTTTACTTATTTTTTTTATTTCTGAATTCAGTTTTGCTCAAAACAGACAGTGTGAGTGGGGGAGAGGCAAAGAGAAGGAGAGAGAGAGAATCCCAAGCAGGTTCTGCACTGTCAGCGCAGAGCCTGATTCAGGGCTCGAACTCATGAAACCATGAGATCATGACCTGAGTGGAAACCAAGAGTCAGATGCTTAACTGACTAAGCTGCCCAGGTGCCCCTACATCATTAACTTCTTAAGATCTGCCTTTAAATACCTTTTTACTGCTTCATGTGTAATACAACACCCTTACCACAGCACGTATACTTCCATTTACTGTGCCCAACACTTTGTGCTAATATTGTTATAGATTGCATTGATATATGTATTATAAGTCCTCAAGTATGTCGTTCTGTTCTAAAGGGTTGATTTTAAAAAACAAAGTAAATGGAAGGTAAATGGAGATCTTGTATATTTATCTATGTATGCCATTTCCAGTTAAAGCAATTTGTGTTGTGTGGATCCAAGTTTCCATCTCTTTAGCCTGAAGTACATCCTTCAGTATTTCTTTTAGTAGACATTTATTAGTGACAACTTCTCTCCGTTTTTGTTTATATTTAAATGTTTCCATTTACCCCCCGTGCTTGAAATTTATTTTTTCTCAGTTATCAAATTCTAGGTGGACATATTTTATGTTAGTCACTTTAAAGGTACTATTCCATTGTCTTCTTGTTTTTTTATTTCTAGTGAGAAGTCATTACTCATTTTCATATTTATTTCCCTGTTTGTTATGTGGCTTTTTCTCTGACTGCTTGATAATGATATACTTTCCTCTGGTTTTCTTTTGCTTCTTGACTATGTGGGCTTCTTGGACGTATGGGTTGTGGTTTTTATCAAATTTAGGAGATGTTCTGCTTTTTTGTCTTCAAATAGTTTTTCCATGGGAATCCATATATATGTATGTTAACCAGATGATGTTGTCCCACAAGTCATTATACCTATCTATTAATAGGTTTTCAAGTTCACTGATCTTTTCTTTTTTAGAAAGAGAAAGCTTGAGTGGTGGGGAGGGACATAAAGAGAGAGAGAAATTTTTAAGCAGGCTCTGTGCTGAGTGTATAGCCTGACATGGGGCTTGATCTTATGACCACATGATCACAATCTGAACTAGTATTAAGAGTTATACACTCAACCAACTGAGCCACCCAGGTGCTCCTCACTGATTTTTTCTTATGGAATGCCTACTCTGAGGTTATGCCCATCTAGTGAAGTTCTAGAGATGAACTTCATCTCTGTAGTTCAATTTGATTCTTTACAGTTTCTACTTTTCTTGTCCTTATGTTTATGTTTTACTTTAAATTCATGATTATTTTTATAATAGCTGTTTTAACATTCTGGTCTGCTAATTCTACCTTCTCTACTATTCTACATCTGTTTCTATTAATTCAGTTTTCTTTGCATTACAAGTTATATTTCCAAGCTTCTTTGCTTATTTCGTCCTTTTCTGATTGGTTGCTGGCCATTGTGAATTATTTGATGAATCTGTGCATTTTGTTTTCTTTTTTTAAAGAGTGTTGCATTTTGTTTTGAGTGCCAGTTAGATTGTGATTCAGCTTAATTCTCTCAGGCTTTAAAAATAAAATGTTTATTTATTTAATTTGAGAGAGAGAGAGAGAATGAGTAGGAGGGGCTAAAATGTTTATTTATTTAATTGGAGAGAGAGAGAGAGCACGTGAGTGGGGAGGGCCAGAGAGAGAGCGAGAAAGAGAGAGAGAAAGAGAGAATCCCAAGCAGGCACTCCACTGTCAGTGTAGAACCTGATGTGGGGCTTGAGCTCATGAATTGTGAGATCATGACCTGAGCCAAAATCAGGAGTCAGAGGCTTAACCAACTGAGCCACCCAGGTGCCCCCAGACTTTATTTTTAAGCGTCTTTGGTGGAAGTCTTGAGGTGCCTTTCCTCTTGAGTTAGTCTAGTCCTACAACTAAGGTGCAATCCTTCTTGAGTCTCTACTCCATGCTGTGGGTGTTCAGAAAGGTCTCTCTCCGTTCTAATCCAAATGCGATCTCAAAAGTGTTTTCAGGAAGAAAGCTGAGGGATTGCAGAGCTCACGTTATTTTCCTTACTTCTTGTAGAGAGTACAGCCCTATGTCTGAAAAAGGGTTGCTTTTTCTATTTCTTATATTTCGTCTAGTTTCCTAGTAGTTTGTGACAGGAAAGCAAGTCAGGTACTAGCTGTTCTGTCATGGCCAGGAAAGTTTGATGTTTCTATCATTAAACAAATCTTTTCATAGTTTCTAGATTTTCTACAATGTGCATGTATTACTCAGAATATATATGTAATATTATTGTATGACTTTCCTATTGCTTCTGTAACAAACTGCCACTAACTTAGTGACTTTAAACATGCAAATTCATTATAAGTCATTATCTTACAGTCCTGTAGGTCAGAAGTTCAGCAAGAGTCCCTCACTGGGCTAATTTCAGAATGTTGACAGGCCTGCATTCCTTTAAAGGATCCATGTTCAGCAGGGGGAGGGGGAATGGAATCTGTTTCTTTGCCTTTTCCAGATTTTAGACGTTACCTGCATTCTTTGGCTTATGGCCACTTTCTCCATATCAAATTCAGAAACATAGCATCTTCAAATCTATTTCTAACTCTGACTCGCCTGCACCCCTGTTTTACTATAAAAGGACAAAAAAAAAAAAAAAGACCACCTGGTATAATCCAGGATAATCTCTCCGTGTCAAGATTCTTAACATTATCACTCTGCCAAAGTCCTTTTGCAATGTAAGGTCACATATTGTAGGGTCCAAGGATTAGGACATAGACACCTTTGGGGGGACCATTATTCTGCCTACCATAAATTGTTAAGATATTTGTCAGTTATTAGGGTAATAAATCATCATTCTTAAATGTACTATAACAAAAGTTATTCTGTTGACATAGCCACACCCCGAATGACATTAGGGCACCTGGGTTTTGGTAACATCTAAGCAAATTGTGCTGTTCATTTTTCTATCATATCTGTGAAGTTGATATGCTGCTATATCACAGTAGAGATGCCCTGACTACAAGGTGGGTATATTTACAGACAATTGGGATTTGTCAAATATGACCTTGAATTCTTTGGTCCCTAGTCTCCCATTTTCACTAGCCTACCCCTGATCTCTTATGACATCTCTGAACACAACTGCCAGTGTTAATTTCTGCAGCTATTACCACTCCCCGAGCACTGTTGCTGAATATTTTATTCTCAAGAATTGCCAAAACATTCCCCTTTGATATCCTAGGTCTATAAATAGTACCATGTTTCTCTAAATTTAGGCTTAAAACCACAGTCACTCTTGCCTAGTTTTTATTCTGATCTTTAGTTTCTCCACCTAATCGATTGTCAGATTTTGTAGATTTTTTTCTCAGGAAATCTCTTGAAACATCTCTCACTTAGTTTCATTTTATTTCCCACAGCCAACACTGTAGTACATTTATGTATCACATCTTAATTATCACAAAATGTTTCCTACTGAGTCTCCTTTATTATTCTCTCCCTCCAAAACACTTTTGCTAGATGACTTTTCCCAAAGATTCATTACTATGTAAAAAAAATTTTCAGTAATACTCCCCCATATCCATAAGGTAAATTTCTAACTCTACAATATAGTATAACCCCCACACTTCCATTTTAATAATTTAAATCCTTCATGTCTGAACTCAAATCCAGCTTCCTTTTATTTTGCTTCTCTTGATTATTCTAGCTTTCAGCAGCCTCTTATCAACTTGAATGGATTTCCACAGCAGTCTTCTATAGAAATCTTTTAGTAATTTATCAAATTATATCTTGATTCATCTTTACATAATTATATCCTTTTATATTTTTTACCCCCTAACTGAATTTTCCAACTGGAGAATCCATGTTTTATAGGTCTCTGAATATTTTATAATATCTACTGTTAATAAACATTTATTTGTAGATAAAAGAGAATGGAATTTAGGGCTACATTTTTCCAGGGTTTGGGGGAGTAGAGAATGTGGGTGGTTTTAAAATGCTTCTTTAAAAAATACTTTTATTGTGTCCTTCCAAGCATTCTGTAGGTTAGGTTGGATATCTCCTATAGAGCAACTCTGTGATTCCATAAAGCAGCAAAATTCCAGAAGAACAGAGTCACGTCCCCTTATTCCTACTTCTGTGTTCTTTCTCTTCTATTTTCCAGCCTCTCAGAATTTGAGTCAATATTTCTCATTTTATTTAAAAAATTCTGAGGTCTCCATGCAACCACCTTAGTAACCAGACAGATCGTGTGAATCATTTTTCTCTCAAACTGACCTCACTCTTTTGGTTCTCTGTAGGCAGAATAATCTTTCTATAGCTCATGAATCAAATCTACTTTGTTTTTACAGTGGAGCGTAAAAGACTCCTCACGTCCTTTACTACACTGTCTTGTATTCCCTGTTCCTCTGTTTTAAGTTCACTCTTTTGTTCCACGTGAAAAAACATGAAGTATACTTGGATTGTTTTAAAATTGTCCCAAATATCTCTAGGGTTGACTCACTGTTTAATCTCATGGAAACCCTAGTTTGTTTGGATGAACCCAGGACTGGGATTTGGGGAATTATGGTAATTATGGCTCATTGTAGGATCCCAGGCCAAGTATTTCCTTTTTCTTTGCTTTGTTGCTCCATCAGCAAAAGGTAAAATCTATTTTGTGTAACCAGAAGGCTGATTGGTGTATAGTGGAACTTGCATGCAGTTTCTGACTGTTAGGGTATATATAAAAGCTAAATATAGCCATCCCGACTGCTTCTGGGGAATAGAGCTTTTAGGTCTTTCTCCCAGGGGACCCAGAAATGACTATATTTCCCAGATCCATTTTCTACACCAAATCATATAACACATTTTAAATAATAATCTGAGATATTTCAGTGTCTCAATAATTCTAATGATGTTGATCATGAAAATGCTGGTTGTCATTTGTTGAGCATTTACAAAGTACCAGGTTCTGGATCACACTTTATAAGACCCGCGTGAGGAATGTATTCTTGTCTTTCTTTTGCAGGAAAATAAAAATAACTGAGGGCCAGCCAGGATAAATGGCTTGTCTGAAGTCGCAGAACTAGTGAGGGACAAATCCTCATCTCTCTTACCCAGGCTTGCGTTCATAACCAGCATGCCACATCATTTCCACTGACCAACGCGCTGGGCATACAGCAGAGAGCTGTGACGTGGGACCTCCTCTTGTTCTTTATGCCAATTTGATTCATTTTATAGTCACTAACTTGACTTGTTATGCAAAGGATATTTTAAGAGAAAGTGAGTTACAAAATAACCATAGGTTTTTGCTTACTTACAATTTGGTTTAAGTATTTGATCCTATGCTCTCTTTGCTACTTTTCTTTTTATTCCTTCCTTCCCTCCCCCTTCCTCCCTCCCTCCTTTCTTTCTTCTCTTCTTTCTTTTTTTCTTTCTTTCTTTCTTTCTTTCTTTCTTTCTTTCTTTCCTTCCTTCCTTCCTTCCTTCCTTCCTTCCTTCCTTCCTTCCTTCCTTCCTTCTTTCTTCTTTCCTTTCTTTCTCTTGTTCTGTAATGGCTTTGGGCTTCAACTCAATACAAGAAGGAGTTATTAAATTGCTCTCTATTTCCAACACTTATCCTAAAAGTCTCCGTTATATTGTAGCAATATTTTAGAAGTGTTCAGGGCAAACTTCTAGCTATCTTAACATGTCATCTAATTTGAGATAATAGTAATATTTTTATTTATTGAGCAGTTTGTTATTATTATCAGATTCTCTGGGGAGTCTGGGTGGCTCAGTCAATTGGGTGTAGATCCTTGATTTTGGCTCAGATCATGATCCTGGGGTTGTGGGATCAAACCCCATGATGAATATTCACTAGAGATTCATCAGCCTCTTCCCTTGTTGAGGTGTCAAGGCTTTTGGCCCTTACTAGAGTCTACAAATCCATTCATTCATTTCACAACTAAACACTAGGCACATAAGTGAACAAAACAGTTAAATCCTTAATTTCATGGAACTTATCTATTACATACATTCAAGTCATGTTGAACAATTTTTACATACTCCTAGGGTTGGGTAGAGTTTTTCTCTGGGCATAGAACTTAGGACTTGGTAAAAACACTCAGCTTGAGACTTTAGGTTATTTATCATGCACATATTTTTAGTTTGTTACTCTTTTGGTTTTATTAGTCTAGCTGTATTTCTCCTTGGATAATCTTCATTCCTATACATTCTTTTGCTTTGCCTTTTATTTTCTCCAACAACTTCAGCACCCCATCACTAATTCCTTCCCCATCCCATGCTTTAATGTTATTTTTAAAAAATTTTCTAAATATTTATTTTTGAGAGAGGGAGGGAGACAGAGTGTGAGCAGGGGAGGGACACAGCGAGAGGGAAACACGGAATCTGAAGCAGCCTCCAGGCTCTGAGCAATCATCACAGAGCCCGACGCAGTGCTTGAACTCACAAACTGCTCATGACCTGAGCTGAAGTCCTATACTTAACCAACTGAGCCATCCAGAAGCCCCATGCTTTAATATTCTTTTTTTTAATTTTTTAAAATGTTTTATTTATTTTTGATACAGAGAGAGACAGAGCATGAGAGGGGGAGGGGCAGAGAGAGAAGGAGACACAGAACCGGAAGCTGGCTCCAGGCCCTGAGCTAGCTGTCAGCACAGAGCCTGACGCGGGGCTCAAACCCACGAACGTGAGATCTGACCTGAGCCAAAGTCGGAGGCTTAACCGACTGAGCCACCCAGGCGCCCCACTTTAATATTCTTAAAAGTCCTGTCAGGCTTCATTTTATAGGTAACAAAATTCAGCCTCAAATAAAAGTTAAATAACTTCCTCAAGTCTACATGGCTAGTCAGTGGCAGATCTGGGATTTTGATTCAGATATACTGATTCCAAAAGTTGCATTACCTAACACAATTTTATACTTGCACTCTATAAAATATCTTCCATGCATTTGCCATGAAGGATTTAAAAACGGAACGCTGACTTCTCTGCTATAGTCCCTGACTGTCGGCTCAATCTAAACTCTAGTGTGCAACATGTGAATGATAAAAAGCTATGTGATTTCTGATACTATTTTCAGCTTATGATGCTTCTGATCCATTTCAAAATTTAGTGTTTCTGATACCATTCAGTTCCAAGAGGGAAATAAACCATTTTCATTAGGAAATTCTTTGGTCTCCTTTTCAACTCTTCCTACTCTGCACTACTCCCCCAAATCAAGCAGCAGAAACTTTGTTCTATAAATATCCCTGAAACTTTTGAATGAAGTTTTTCAATTTTTGAACAAAAGCGCTACCTCTTTTGATAGTTGTTTAGGACTTACATATTTTTCCAATACTACCTGAGTTGAAGGTAGTGGGATTTGAAAGGGGTCCTGTGGCAGCAGAATGAGTCCTCTTTGGAGAAATACTCAGAGCCAAAGCCAGGGAAGTGTCCGTGGTTAGGAGCATGACCCCCAAGCCCAGCTGCAGAACCACAAAAACAAAGATGGGTAACAATACGGTACAGTGGAAAGAGCACTATGTGAGACTCAGGCCACCTGTTTCACCTTAGCGAAGAGACCCAGTTTTTCTGGGCCTGAGTTTCCTAATTTATGAAATTCAGGATATTACACTAGACGGTGAAAAAACTTCAGATTTACAAGGAGCTTCTTAAAAACAGATTACCCGTCCCCACCCATAGATTCTGGTTTAGAAGGCCTGAGATTAGATTGGAAATCTCTGTATTTGAACCGGCTGGCCAAGTGATTCTCTCGCAGACTGCCTTTGAAAAGGGATTGCATGGGAACCACACATGATGTTCTGTGCCTCGCTGCTTCTATGGGCTTTTGGTGTGACTCCATTAAACCTGCTTTTCCCCCTTGCTACTTCCTCGTCACAACCAGAGCAATGCCGGCATCCCAGCTGCAAGCCTCTTGCTTAGGATTCTTGCTGCAGCCAGCAGTGTCCTTGGAGTCTAGTTCAAAGCTAGAGAGAATGCACTATGGAGCCGGGAGCCATTGGTGGAGGGGCTGGCCTGAAGGAAGTGAAGTGTTTCAGCCAGAATGTACTGACGCACGACCAGGAAACCACAAGACTGGTGAAAACCTTTCCAAGCTTGAGCCCTATGATCAAAAGAGGTACAGGAAGCAGCTCTGCCAGGAGTCCTTTCTGCTGCTGGCTGCGGCCCTGAGCTTCTGACGCCTTCTGAGCCAACTCCCTGAGCAGATGCTGTCACCCAAGGAGCCATTACTAAAGCATTTTCTGCTTCACTCTGAGGTGGCCCCACTGGTGGGTGGGAGCAAGTTGCTGTCTCTTTTTTCTCTTCCTTGCTTCTTTCTTTTGGCAGAGGTGACCATCTGGTTGTTCCCTCTGATTTTGCAGAAGCCATAGATCACTGGTTTTTTAACTTTTGCCAACCAAGCATTCTTTGGTGCTCAGAACCTGTATACAAAAACAAAATCCTCAAACTCTTACAAATACCTAGATCACCTGATCAGCAAATATCAATAGCCTGGACTTCAGTGAGAGTGAGCTGCCTTTATTTATTGCATCCTAATTATTACCCCTTCCCCCAGGCTAATTGTGTGTGTGTGTGTGTGTGTGTGTGTGTGTGTGTGTGTTTCTTGTAAGAATAGACTCAATGAGGAATTGCATTCAGATCCCTGTCACAGATATAGATCGTGTCTAGATTCAAAGTTAAACTAATTGTGTTCTGTGATTCTTTTCCTTCCCTTGGCCAGAGTAACTGCCAGTTGCCATGTAATAAATCACATCATCATATAGCACATCCAATTAATAGCTGAGACCTGCAAAATAACCAAACCATGTCCTTGGAGCTAAATGGCAGAGAAATTGGACTGACCATGAACACTTCAAATTGATTGCTTAGTAGTGGGCTATTTTTCCTGGAAAGACAACAAAATAAATCTGAACTATTGATTCTGCCGTGGGTGCAGGCTCCCATGTAGAGGAAAATAAAGCAAGTGTGATGAATTTTTCATTTGGCCTTCCGCCTGCTTACTTGCTTTTGCCGTGCACTGCCTGCCCACAATTTTATTCTGTAAACCTTGACTAAATGATCCAACAACATTGCCCACGTGACAGAAAATCTGCAATCTTTTTTTTTAACATATGCAATTATTTTCCATCATTTACAATACAGTAGTTACAATGACACTCCAAACAGAAAAGCAAAGTAAAAAATCAAAACCCCAACTTCTATTTCAGGTAATTAGACTCATACAGCAATTAGAAGGTTAAGTAACAACTAGTTGATCACCTAAGTTCACAGCTATCTGAAGTGGCAATCATTATATAGCAGCTTATCTATGGTACATTCAATATAAATGTTACAACTTATTACTTGCCCATAAGCTAAATACCTTTCCTTGAAAATCTGCAATCTTAACCTATTTGTTACCAAAATTTCAGCAAGTATGAGGTGGCCAATAGCTTTTTTAAGAGGATGCCCTGGATCTTACTGGGTTTCAGTCATTTTAGGAAGTATGAAAAATTCAGCGAGAAGAGGCCATACACCATCTGCAAAGACGTCAGGGGCCAGCGTTCAGGCGACTGGACACACACACTAAGCAATGACAATCAAGTGTTTTCTGAGGTATTTATCCCTCCCCTGACACCATTATGTAAAATAGAAACTGCAAACACATTGTGCTGCCTTGCATTTTAAGACCTGCCTTTTTTGGGGGAAGCACGAACTTTGTATACTGCTGGCATCAAATATTTGAAAATAAAACTTTTTTCCCCCTCTCTCTCTCTCTCCCTCCTCTGCTTTTGGCTCAGTGTATCCTACCAACACACTTCATAAGACTTCTTTACAGAAAGAATGTTTCAAAAATATAATATTTCCATCTGTTATTTCAATAATACATGCCCTGGGACTCTTTATGAACCATTTTCCTTTCTTTGCTCTCATTTAGATGTATAAATATTTGATTCAAAAGCCCTGAGGAATAGTCAGCCAATCGGGTCACGGAATTGCGCACATTCCTAACCCCGAAATTTTGTCTGTAGCAGGGGCCTCCTGCCGTGGAACTAAGTGCTAAGGGATTACAGCAATGCAATCCTCAGACTGCCCCCTCTCAAGGTTACTCTCCAGTGGAGAGAAGGAAGCAGTTTTAATTTTGATAAAATAAACTTTATTTTGTAACTTTATTATTTGTTTTTCTTTCTCTTTTCAACACTTCATAATAGACGTGGCTGGTAATTTGAAGTGAGCCTCCCGGGTTGAGGCACCCTAGGCCACCCCGTATTCCTGTAGCTTCTTAAAGAGAGAGCTGCACAACATTTGGTCCTGTCACTCCAACATGCAGAACTCCAGCTTTCTGAGCTTTTCCCCTCCCTCAGCTGCACCATACACTGGCTTCTATTAAACATGCCCAAATAGCGTTTTACCGATGGGTGGCAACACAAGATGCAGAAGCACTGTTATGCCTCCCAGATATGTTGGAAATGTCACACCTTGGGCACCATTTTGCGTTACTTTTCTATTTATTAGACTTTTCTTACCAGAGCTCTACTTCAACAATTACTGAAGCATTACAACATGAATTTCATGGGAACTCCCTCAACTCAAACACGTTGCTAGGAATAAAAGATCTTTATGGATGAAATTTAATATATTTTGAACCAAGCTCAAAGAAATCTTTTGCTGTGTGTGAAGAATAAAATAAAAATTCCTTTTATAAATTTTATGACTGGATGATGGGTAGGGCAAAGTATTTTCCACGATACAAATATTTTCCTGATACTTATTAAATTAAAAAACCCACAAAGTTATAGATACACACATAGAATTAAGCCTAGTTACCAGCATGTAAATAGCTAAATTTTTCTGGAGACGTTAGGGCAAAAATGTGGCAGTGCTTGAAAATGTCTACAACTTTGACCAAGAGATTATCCCTTCAGAAATCTACTCAGGAAATAATCAAGAGATCATGACACAAAAGTATACATCCAAAGATGTTTATCATTGCATTATTTGAAAGAGTAGGCTATGCAAAGAGTTTAAATTTAATAGTCCATTAGCAGGCTGATAACAAATCACATATATTTAACGTTGTTTTAAAAAGATCAGCTCCCAAATAGTATTCCTAAATATTAATTTGAAGCCTGTCATTGCTTAGTGTTAATGAGTTAAACACTGTCAAAAAGTGTGCAGTTCAATCCAGATATGACATGTTAGGATGATAATCTTTAAAGGAGTAGTTAACTTTCACCTCTAGTCATGCCAGAAGAGTTGGCATGTGGTCAACATTTCAATAATGATTTGAATAGCTCGATAAACTTAAAAATGTTTGTTGGAGCTAGAAATGGAGGGTTTAAGATCTTCAAAATAATAGAAAAAGAAAGAGATGAGCCGGATATTTGGTGCTGTTTTCCCATTAAGGTATTTCCCAATTTATAAGCAGCCAAAAAATTAAGAAATTGAGGGCAGCTTTTTCAGTTTTATGGGATTGAAGGGACAAAAATTAGTTATTGGAGTCTGTGAAGGTGTTAAGGATCTGGTAAATAGCCAAGCTTTCAGTTGGGAACCCCTAAAGGACTACAAACTGGGAGTGAAAATGAACAGAATCAGCCCTTACAGAGACTAAAACTCTAGAGCCAGTTTAATACCAGATTAGAATAAAGTGATCTGCTTAGGCTAATGGCCCACTAAAAGCAAAGTAAATGCTCTAGACTGGGAAATAACAGCATTAAGAGCTTCAAACTATCTTTAACATATTTTATACAAAATCTAGGATTACATAAAATATTATCAGATATTCCAGTAGGCAAGACCAATTGAGTAAAAGTGCAGAGAAAAACAACACTCAGAAAAGAAATGAAAAGGACCTACAGGAAAAACATTTATTAGAGTTATCAGACATGGACTTTTAAATTGCTATGATTAATATTTTCAAGAAAACAGAGGACATATTTAAAAGTTTTAGTGAGAACTGGAGTCTATAAATATAATTGAATTGAAGTCTTTTTTTTTTTTAATGTTTACTTTTGAGAGAGACAGAGAGAGAGATACCGACAGACAGAGCATGAGTGGGGAAGGGACAGAGAGAGAAGGAGACACAGAATCCAAAGCAGGCTCCAGTCTCTGAGCTGTCAGCACAGAGCCTGGCATTGGGCTCGAACCCACCAACTATGAGATGATGACCTGGGCCAAAGCCAGACACTTAACCAACTGAGCCACATAGGTGCCCCTAAATTGAAATCTTAAGAACCACAATAACGGAGCTTAAAAATCGGTAAAGTTTAAAAGCAGGCTATACATAGCGTTTTAAAATAGAATTAATAAATTGGAAGATAAGTGAGTAAAAAAAGCCAGGATAAAAAATACAGAAAGACAAAGGAAAATACAGAATAGAAGAGTCATATAGTACATAGTAAGAAAATCTAACACGTGTAATTGCCATCCTAGATAAGAAAAAAGAATGTGGAGTAGAAGCAATATTTGAAGAAATAATGGCTTATAATTTCCCCAAACTGTTGAAAAACATCAAGTCATAGATTCAAGAAGTACATGAATGTCAGGTAGGAAAATATAAAGAAAAGCACACCAGGGAAAATCATAATAAAACTACTAAAAGCCAAAAAGAAGAGAATTTGTAAAAGCAGTCAGATGAAAGAGTTCAATTTCAAAAAAGAAACAATAGCAACTTTTCAGAGATGATAGAAGGCAGTAGATAGTGGAAACCATATTCGAATAGCTGAGAGAAAGAATTTCCTACCTCAAATTTTGTACCTGGTAAAGTTATCTTTTAAAATTAAGTTAAAATTAAGACATTTCCAAGCAATGAAATACTGTGAGTCTTCATTATCAGCAGAAGTTCACTAAAGGTAATTCTAATGGGAATTCTTCAGGCAGAAGAAAAATGATCCTAGATGGAAGCATGGAAATGCAGGAAGAAATAAAGAGAAATTCAAATGGAATAAAAATAAATGGAAATATTTAAATAAATTATAATAATAATATTGCTGCTGCTGCTGCTGATGTCTCCTTAGGTCAAAGGATACATATAAATCAAAACACATGACTTTAAAAGCACAAAGAATGGATAGAGGCAAAGTAGTTAAAGTTCTAAAGTACTTGCATTTGGAGGCACTTGCATGGTTCAGTCAAACATCCAACTCTTGGTTCGGCTCAGGTCATGATCTCCTGGTTCATGGGATGGAACACTTCTCCACTTGAGCCATGCTGACAGTGTGGAACCTGCTTGGCATTCTCTCTCTTTCTCTTTCTTTCTCTCTCTCCTCCCCTCCCTCACTCAAAAATAAAGATTTTAAATGTATACATACATGCATACATACATACATACATAATACATACTTGCATTTGTAGGAAATAGCAAAAATATTCATTTGTATCAGTCTTGACACAGCCTAATACTAGAGTAACCACTAAAAGTAATGGAAGCATGTATGACTAATAACAACAAAAAGAAAACAATAAAATGGTAGGCCTAAACTCCATTGTACCAGCAATTGCACTAAATATAAACGGACTAAATAGTCTATTTAAAAGACTAAAATAATCAGATTTGTATTTAAAGCACACACAACTCCATGCAGCTTCTAAGAGGCACACAGTAAGTATACAAAAGATTGGAAGTAATCGAAAGATATGTATCATGTAAGTTACTTTATATGTATCTCTGAGTTCTCTCTTTACTTGAAAGAGACCAGAAGTAAAAGTCATACATAATACTTTGTGTGGTTTGTTGTGTGGTTAATGCAAGAGAGAAAAGTTTAAAAAATTTTTTTCTGTTTTTTTTTTAAATTTATTTTTGAGAGACAGAGAGAGACAGTGCAAGCAGGGGAGGGCCAGAGAGAGAGACACACAGAATCCAAAACAGGTTCTAGGCTCAGAGCTGTCAGCACAGAGCCCAACGTGGGGCTCAAACCCACGAACCATGGGATCATGACCTGAGCTGAAGCTGGATTCTTAACCAACTGAGCCAGGCACCCCAAGAGAGAAAAGTTTAAATTGCAGTCATTGGGTCCTAATTCAAAATAAAGGCCTTGACCTTCCATCAAAAGACTGCAAAACAAATGAAATACACACACACACACACACACAGAAGAGAGCCATTATCACTATTTTTAAAATACTCAATGCTATTAGATGTACAAGTTAGTTAAAAGTTTAGACAAATCTATAGTGGTACTGTTAATGTGTGTGTTAATGATTGTTACAAAATTTATAGGTATTTTTATTTTTTTAGTTACTGTAATCCATGGTGTTAGTAAAATAATTGTGTGTACATTTTAGTTCCTGATGTCTTTGTTATAACCAACTCTTAAAAATAGTATATATACTTGAATAAGAAAGACACTGGGTACTGCTACTGTGATGCTGTTGACTTCATAGCTTAATAGTTGTAACTTCTCTTTTGTAAAATCTGGTTTTAATTGTTGTACAAAGATTCTTAATGTCCTATGTTTTGATGGCTGTATCTTTTATTGCAGATTCGTTGGATATTATAACAGATTTAACTAAAGCTGTTTCTATTATATCATATATATTAGCTGGTGTTTACCTATAAGTGAAGTTTATTTTCATTTGTGTGCAGTGGTATAATTTCAGTCTTGGCTGGAGATAGGAAATTGAACTGAGTAAACTTTTTGGTTCCCCTTACACGGTGATTGTCAGATCTTTGTTGTTTCATGAAAAACACAAGTGGATTAAGTAAAACAAGACTACTTCCCTTATAAGTGTTATTTCCCCCAGCTTCCTCATCATTTTGAAAGTAAATGGAATATAAATAAGTACTGGTTTTTGCTTTTTATGCTAAAAAAGTATTTTTTAATTTAAAATAAAATGCATGTATTTGTTAGGGCTGCCATAACAAAGGTGTGTGGTGATGATGTATCTGTGACCTCTGCAAGTATGTTTGCATGATTAATATGTATGAGGAGGCAGAGGGTAGAGATCCAAAAGTGAAAATTAAAGTGGGCAAAAGTGACAAGGAGAACATCTTCCTTCTTATCTGTCTTCATGAATTGGCTTTTAGTTTTCTTGTAGAAAGATAGACCAAAGTTATAGGGTTTGTTTTTCAGAAAGATTTGAAAGGACTCTGGGCACAAGTGCAACTACTATGGGGTACAGTAACAAATTGTAACCCAGAATAGGATAGAAGAACTCTCTCTGTCCCTCATCGTAGAATGTAGGTCCAGCACACTGAGACTCAAAATGTTCTTCAGTTTAGACTACTTTGCCCAATAGGGCAGGGCACTGTCAAGACAAGCAATACAGAATGCCTTGACAAGGAGGCTTTCAAGATGTATGAGCCTAATTATGCCTCACACATGTAAAAGCCTCCCTTGGGGGCTTGCAGAGACAACTGGGAGAAATTGTGAGGCTTAAGATACCCCAAAGAAGAAAGAGACAAGTTCTAAGAAAATTGGTAAGATTCCTAGTGTTTCCTTGACATTTTTTTTTTTTTTTTGCCATTGTATGATGAAGAAATGTGGCCTCATACTTTGGGATATTAATTTGGGAATTTTCTTGGAAAACTCTTTTTATAGATATGAAAAATATTTGTAATGGATGCTGTGGTATGTGGCCCAGCATCCACCTCCCCATGTCCCCTTTTAGGTGGGAAGTGCTTTTTTTCCTAGCTGCTGAGAAGCTGCTAACTGAAAACCTTTATCTGTATGTTCTTTCTTGGAAGTCCTTCACCCATAATCATACTTCTTTTCCAGGGAAGCCCTTTGTCTAATGAATATAAAGGTCTTGCTCTCATCTCAAGTTGGACAACATAGAAGGAACATTCCAGTTTCAGAGCTGCTCCTGAGTTCAGATGAGTCCTTTGTTGTGACAGCACTGCAGTCTAACATCTCCATCTGCTGTTATGTTTCCTGTTCTTCTGTCACAAGTACTGATCCCAAAAGCATTCCCTGATGAACTACCTACTCACTGTATACCTCAGACTCTGCTTTTTAGGGAAATTGTAGCAGGTTTGTTCACTAACTTCTATCTTTCTTCATAGTTTTGCAGGACATCAAAAGGGACTTAACTTTACTGAGGGAAGGCACTGTGGCTCGTTGTCATAGGCCAATCTTCCAGACCAAGTGACAAGATATCCTAGGGTTTGCCAGGGAGCATTACAGAATGTTCATGAAACAGAAGAAAATGTTTACCCATGATTTTATCTCATTCTTGACTAATAAACTGCACTTGTTTTTGTGTTTTTATCTCTGGCAGTTGTCCAAATTTATATTAACTACACATTCTTAGATAAAGGAAGTGAAAACTATTTAAATTAGGTAGAAAATGGGGATTATTGTATAATGTAAGGCTGGCTCAGACAAGCCAAAAGGGGAAAAACAACCAAAATCCAAGAATGTGGAATAGGATCACTTCTAGGAATATTACTGATCTTGAGAGAAGATAGAGGTTCTCCTTAGTTTAGAACTTTGGGTGTTTTTGCCTGTAAGTAGGTTTGGTTGGATATAATCCTCTTCTCCCTTTTCTGCCCAAGAAACTTTTCTGTGGCAAAATTGGAGACTTCCTATGTGTTTTTTGAATTCTTAATGAAGATTTGCATTGGCTGGATCTGAGATTACATTGTAACTCTAGTAACTTGAGATGTAGAATCTTTGACCCTCAACTTGCTTTGTCCTCAGTAGACTGAGCTACTTTCAGGTCAGGGACAGACTCACAGCCTGAAGGTTTTTGTCATTTTTGGGAAGTCCAGGTAGTTCTTGGATTTAAAGACTCAGATGCAGTTTTGAATATATACTATACATCTGGAGTATTTATTCATTACAGATTTTATCAGCCTAAGTAGGAACTAGAGCTTAGAACAGGATCAAGAACCAATTATGATTGTTAAAATGAAAAATTCTGTCCATCAAGAGTTACCATTAAAGGAAGTGAAAAGACAAATGACAGAATGGAAAACATGTATTTGTCAAAAGACTTACCCAGAATATATAAAGATTACTTATAAATTAAAAAGACAGAATACCTAATTAAATATGAGCAAAAGATTTGAACAGGCATGTTGAAAAGAGACTCAAATGATCAATAAACATATCAAAAGTGCTCAAAATTAATAGTCCTACAGGAAAATGCAAATTGAAACCTCAATATAAGCCTATTAAACAGCCACCAGAATGTATTGGCAAAGAAAATGAAACTCTCATACAATGCTGGTGGGACTTGTAAATTGGTAAAACAAAGTTAGAAAACTTACACCATGTATTAAAGATGGACATATGTATATCCTATGACCTGGCAATTCTACCCTTAGGTTTATACCACTAGAAGTGCATTTATTTGATGACCAAAAGACATGTACAAAATGTTTTAGTAGAACTATTAAAGCCAAAATTAAAAATAAGCCAAGTGTCCATCAATAACAGAATGGATGTGTAAATTGTGTTCTCTATATATAATGAAGTACTAAACAGCAATGACAATAATCAAACTACAGTTATCTGCATCAACATGAATGAATCTCATGTAACATTATGTTGAGTAAATAAGACACGAAGAATATATATTGAACATGGATATAAGTTTCAAAATAGGCAAAAAAATACATATGATGGTGGGGGGTATAGTACCTGGAAGAAGCACAAGGGAGATTCTTGGGGTTGTGATGGTTTCTTGTTTTTTATCCGGCTCCTCACTATATAGGTGTGTTTATTTTGAGAATATTCATTATTTGTGCAATGATGATTCATGTATACTTCAGTAAAGTAGGGGGGGAGCTCCAGAGGGAGTTTTGTTCACATTATGGGGAAAAATCCATTTTTTCCAGTAAAGGAATGAGAAAGGAGTACAGAAATAGCTTATTTGAGTTTGACTTCTTTAAAAGGTATTTTTTAACTATTTGAAGGAATGACATCTGACTCTTGAGACTGTTAGCATGGATACTTTTCTTAAATGAGACATTCATTTTGACCAATGAAGAAAAATGTAGCCATTTACATGTGGCCCATTGTAGACTGTGATTTAAGGCAATGGAGAGTCTCAAGGATGGATCTTTATTTGAAAAATGGGGTAGTTCTTTAACCCTACCCCTGCCTCATGATGCACAGACCCAGAGGGAAAAGATGCAAGTAGTAGGTAGACACTAAATTTTCTCAGAAACTAGGAAAATTGAATACTCTGAATACAAACCTTGGGAAACTCTGTGAGGATGAAGGGGGTCAGGGAGATAAGCCTCTAGAAGGAGACCCTAGAGAGGGAAAGCTGAACTCAAAGCAATTCATGCCTAGGAGACCCATTCAGATAAGAGTGAGCCCATAACCGAACATTTCTCCCCACCTCCCTTTTTTGCTTTGAATATGCAATCTAGTTGGCAATCTTCTGCTGATAGCATAATTAAAGATGGAATTCTTTTGTTTGAGCTACAGGTTTCTGTCTAAACCCAAGAAGAAAGGTAACCAACACTGGAGGGGCTCTATGCTCTAGCTATGGTGCTTCTCCAAAGCAGAATGAGTCTCCAATGGAATGCAAGACAGTTTCTTAATTGTCTTTTCAGTGACTGTTGTATATTCTTAGAAGCTAGTAACATGGTCAAATGTTTATTTTTCAGATACAAATTTTAATGATGCACCACAAATATTTCAATCCCAACAATGGTCTTTAATAAATCTGGCATTGTTTTATTTTTGCAAAAAGAAATCTTACAAACAGTAGAACTATCTGAATATTTTGGAAGCAATTTGTATTTTCTCTAGAATTTTTCCCATCTTTTAATATGATGGTGGCAAAAGAAAAATCCTTCAGGGAATGAGAACAAAGAAAAATAAGACTGCTTTTGGATTTACCTTTACACTTTTGCCAGTAGACATGAGATCAGTGTGACAACTCAAAGGGAATGATGCATTTGTGATACTTGTTTCCTTGGTGCTTTTCATGTGACCCATGGGTCAGTTTCATAGGGCTTCCAGCATCTTCAGGGTAATTAATATATTTCTTTCTGGAGCCATCCTAATAACCAACAGTTGGCAGGCATCACTAACAGAATCACCCCATCTTCTTTCTTAAGAGACATGAATTCCAGGGATCCAGGAAAGATTGAAACTCACTTGGCTCACAGAATATGGGAAATTTGACAGCCTTCAAAATGAAAGTAGCATCCTAGTAAGTGATGCATTATTCCTTGCAGTTTGATAAAGGCCTACATAACTAAAAATGCTTCTTTCATTTCAACAATCATAATTCCTTCAAAATTTGGGCTTTCTTACCCATCATTCCACAATATAGGCCACATTCTTACTAGACTGGGGCGTTAATTTTGTAGGTTGTTTTTTTTAATAAACTTTCTGTTCTTCCTCTACTTTACAAACCTTGTCCCCTGATCACAGGGTTGAAAGTTGGGTATCTCAGGTGTACATTCAGTTATCTCAGTGATTGGATCAAGGGTGTCACATAATACAAGAAAGATCAATCACCGTTTTTTCTAGAAGTAATATATTTTCTGAGGTATCCAAGACAGGAGGATATGAACCTAGGGCTGCTAGGAAATATATGGAAAGGATGTCCTCAATGAGTGAAGCCAATTAGAGGCAATCGTCATACAGAGCCAGAAGGAATTTTGTGGCTTTGAGTCTCTGGCTAAAGACCTCAAGGTTCTGATTGTCTTTCTGTGACTGAATAATTTCACTTAGCATAATACTTTCTAGTTCCACCCACATAGTTGCAAATGGTGAAATTTCATTCTTTTTGATTGCTGAGTAATAGTCCATTGTGTGTGTGTGTGTGTGTGTGTGTGTGTGTGTGTGTGTGTATACACCACATCTTCTATATCTATTCATCTATCAATGTATATTTGGGCTTCTTCCATACTTCGGCTATTGTTCATAGTGTTACTATAAACACTGGGGTGCATATGCCTCCTTCAAAGCAGCACACCTGTATCCCTTGGGTAAATACCTAGTAGTGCAATTGCTGGGTATAGGGTAGTTCTATTTTTAATTTTTTGAGAAACCTCCATACTGTTTTCCAGAGTGGCTGAACCAGTTTGCATTCCCACCAGCAGTGCAAGAGAGATCCTCTTTTTCTGCATTCTTGCTAATATCTGCTGTTTCCTGAGTTGTTAATGTTAGCCATTCTGACAGGTGTGAGGTGGTATCTTATTGTGGTTTTGATTTGTATTTCCCTGATGATGAGTGATGTTGAGCATTTTTTTTTTCATATGTCAGTTGGCCATCTGGGTGTTTTCTTTGGAGAAGTGTCTATTCATGTCTTTTGCCCATTTCTTTGCTGGATTATTTGTTTTTTGGGTGTTGAATTGGTAAGTTCTTTATAGATTTTGGATACCAACCCTTTATCTGATATGTCATTTGTGAATATCTTCTCCAATTCCTTCAGTTGCCTTTTACTTTTGCTGATTGTTTCCTTTGCTGTGCAGAAAGTTTTTATTTTGATGAGGTCCCAATAGTTTGTTTCTGCTTTTGTTTCCCTGGTCTCTGGAGACATGTTGAGTAAGCAGTTGCTCTGGCCAAGGTCAAAGAAGGTTTTTCCTGCTTTCTCATCAAAGATTTTGATGACTCCTATCTTATGTTTATGCCTATCATCCATTTTGAGTTTATTTTTATGTATGGTGTAAGAAAGTGGTCTAGGTTCATTTTTCTGCGTGTTGCTGTCCAGTTTTCCCAGCACCATTTGCTGAAGAGACTGTCTTCATTCCATTGGATATTCTTTCCTGATTTGTCAAAGATTAGTTGACCATACATTTGTGGGTCCATTTCTAGGTTCTCTATTCTGTTCGATTGATCTGAGAGCCTGTTTTTGTGTGAGTATCATACTGTCTTGATGATTACAGCTTTGTAATACAGCTTGAAGTTTGGGATTGTGATGCCTCCAGCTTTGGTTTTCCTTTTCAAGATTGTTTTGGCTTTTCAGGGTCTTTTCTGTTTCCATACAAATTTTAGGATTGTTTGTTCTAGCTTTGTGAAGAATGCTGGTGTTATTTTGATAGGCATTTAATTAAATATGTAGATTGCTTTGGGCAGTATTGACTTTTAAACAATATTTGTTCTTCCTATCCAGGAGCATGGAATATTTTTCCTTTTTTGTGTGTCTTCTTCAATTTCTTTCATAAGCTTTCTATAGTTTTCAGTGTACAGATTTTTCACCTTTTTCGTTAGATTTATTCTTAGGTATTTTATGGGATTTGGTACAATTGTAAATGGAATAGATTCCTTGAATGCTCTTTCTGTCACCTCATTATTGGTGTATAGGAATGCAACCGATTTCTGTGCATTAATTTTATATCCTGCCTTCTTGCTGAATGCATGGATCAATTCTAGCAGGCTTTTGGTGGAATCTTTTGGGTTTTCCATGTAGAGTATCATGTCATCTCCAAAGAGTGAAAGTTTGACCTCCTCCTGGCCGATTTGGATGCCTTTTATTCCTTTGTGTTGTCTGATTGCTGAGGCTAAGACTTCCAATACTATGTTGAATAACAGTGGTGAGAGTGGACACCCCTGTCTTTTTCTTGACCTTAGGGAAAAAGCTCTCCATTTTTACCCATTAAGGATGATATTAGTATTGGGTTTTTCATATATGGCTTTATGATCTTGAGATATGATCCTTCTATCCCTACTGTCTTGGGGGTTTTTATGAAGAAAGGGTGCTGTATTTTGTCAAATGCTTTCTCTGCATCTGCTGAGAGGATCGATCATGTGGTTCTTTTTCTTTCTTTTACTGATGTGATGTATCACATTGATTGTTTTGTGGATATTGAACCAGCCCTGCATCTCAGGTATAAATCTCACCTGGCTGTGAGAAACAGTTTTTTTTAATACATTGTTGGATCTGCTTGGCTAGTACCTTGTTGAAGATTTTTACATCCATGTTCTTCAGGGAAATTGATCTATAATTCCCCTTTTTAGTGGGGTCTTTGTCTGGTTTTGGAATCAAGGTAATTCTGGCTTCATAGAAAGAGTTTGGAAGTTTTCCTTCCATTTCTATTTTTTGGAACAGCTTCAAGAGAATAGGTGTTAACTCTTCTTTAAATATTTTGTAGTATTCCCCTGGGAAGCCCTCTGGCCCTTCACTCTTGTTTCGGGGAGAGATTTTTGATTACTAATTTGATTTCTTTACTGATTATGAGTCTGTTCAAATTTTCTATTTCTTCCTGTTTCAGGTTTGATAGTTTATATGTTTCTAGGAATTTGTCCATTTCTTCCAGATTGCCCATTTTATTGGTATATAATTGCTCATAATATTCTGTTATTATTGTTTGTATTTCTGCTGTGTTGGTTGTGATCTCTCCTCTTTCATTATTGATTTTATTTATTTGGGTCCTTTCCTTTTTCTTTTTGATCCAACTGGCTAGGGGTTTATCAATTTTGTTAAATCTTTCAAAGAACCAGCTTCTGGTTTCATTGATCTGTTCTACTGTTCTTTGGGTTTCAGTAGCATTGATTTCTGCTCTAATCTTTATTGTTTCCTACCTTCTTGTTTGGGAGTTTATTTTCTGTTCTTTTTCTAGATTTTTAAGGTGTGAAAGGTCATGTATCTGAGACCTTTTTTCCTAATTTAAGAAGGCCTGGATTGCTATATATTTCCTATAATCTCGATCTTTTTGTATTTTCTGAGGGCTGATTTGTGTCTCAGTATGTGATCTATTCTGGAGAATGTTTCATGTGCACTGGAGAAGAATGTGTGTTCCATTGCTTTAGAATAAAATGTTCTGAATATATCTGTTAAGTCCATCTAGTCCAGTGTGTCATTCAAAGCCATTGTTTCCTTTTTGATTTTCTAGTTAGATGATCTGTCCATTGCTGTTAGTGGGTTGTTGAAGTCCCCTACTATTATGGTATTATTATCAATGAGTTTCTTTGTTTTTGTGATTAATCGATTTATATATTTGGGTGCTCTCACATTTGGAACATAAATGTTTACAATTGTTAAGTCTTCTTGGTGGATAGACTCCTTAATTATGATATAATGCCCTTCTTCAGCTCTTGTTACAGTCTTTATTTTAAAGTCCAGTTTGTCTGATATAAGTATGGCTACTCCAGCTTTGTTTTGGCGACCATTAGCATGATAGATGGTTCTCCATCCCCTTATTTTCAATCTGAAGATGTCTTTAGGTGTAAAGTAGGTCCCTTATAAACAGCATATAGATGGATCTTGTTTTCTTATCCATTCTGTCACCCTATATATTTTGATTGGAGTCCATTGACATTTAGAGTGAGTACTGAAAGATATGAATTTATTGCCATTTTGTTGCTTATAGAGTTTGAGTTTCTGGTGGTGTTCTCTGGTCCTTTCTAGTCTTTGTTGATTTTGCTCTTTTTTTTCTTTCTTTTCCCCCATCTTTTATCCCCTCAGAGAGTCCCCTTAAAATTTCCTGCAGGGCTGGTTTAGTGGTAACAAACTCCTTTAATTACTGTTTGTCTAGGAAACTTTTTATCTCTCCTTCTATTTTTGAATGACAGCCTTCCTGGATAAAGAATTATTGACTGCATGTTTTTCTGATTCAGCACATTGAATATATCCTGCCACTCCTTTCTGGCCTGTCAAGTTTCTGTGGATAGGCCTGCTGCAAACCTGTTCTTTCTCCCTTTATAGGTAAAGGACTTTTTTCCTTGCTGCTTTTATGTTTCTTTCCTTGCCAGAGTATATTGTGAATTTGACTGTGATATGCCTTGTTGATGGGTGGTTTTTGTTGAATCTAATGGGAGTCCTCTGTGCTTCCTGGATTTTGATGTCTGTATCTTTCTCCAGGTTAGGAAAGTTTTCTGCCAAGATTTGCTCACATAAACTTTCTACCTCCTTTTCTCTCTCTTCATCTTCTGGGACTCCTATGATTCTGATGTTGTTCCTTCTTTAAGGAGTCACTAATTTCTCTAATCCTTAAATCATGCTCTTTTGCCTTAGTCTCCCTCTTTTTTTCTGCCTCATTATTCTCCATACATTTGTCTTCTATATCATTGATTCACTGCTCTGCTTTATCCATCCTTGCTGCTGTGGTATCCATTTGAGATTGCAGCTCACTTATAGCATTTTTTATTTCCTTTGGACTAGCTTTTACTTCTTTTATCTCCATAGAGAAGGATTCTAATCTATTTTCGACACCAGCTAGTATTCCTATTATTACGATTCTGAATTCTGGTTCAGACATCTTGTTTGTATCTATGTTAAGTCTGTGGCTGATGTTTCTTCCTGTTCTTTCCTTTGGGGTGAATTCCTTTGTTTTTGTCATTTTGAAAGAAGAAAAGGAATTAATAATAAAAAAATTAGAATTAAAAACAGCACATACACTAAAAAAAATCAAATAAGTGATGCTGGACCTGAGGTATATTTTTGTCTGATTGTTGAAAGGAGCCTGATAGATTAGAGAAAAAAAGGGAAAGATAAGAAAAGGAAAAAGAGGAAAATGTTTGAAAAGTAGAAAAAATGAATACAGTTAGATAGCATAAAATGAAATTCTGGAAGTAAAACAGAATGTGAAAAATTTACAAAAAAAAGTAAAAAATCAGTAGAAAAAATGAAAGATATTTTAATAAAAATAGAAAATAAATTTTTTTCCTTTTCTATTCAAGAATAAGAAAAGAAAAGTAAAAGAAAAAATTGAGGAGATGGACCAGTGAATAGACTCAAATGTGGTTCAAATTACATCGGTTTCCACTACAAGTCAAACTATGAAGTACTTTCTAGTCCATAAACTAAGCAGACTGAGAGAACTGTTGTGTTCCTGAAGAGCAAGGTTAGCCCAGGTTGCTGGGGCTTAGTGTAATGACTCCATTCTCCACTATATGGCATAGCTTACCTTACTGGGGTGGATTGTTGTGGTGCATATGGGTGTGTATGTGCATGGGCAGGAGGGGTGAAAGTGGCATCACCTAACTACCCAGTCTCTAGTATCGGAACTCTGTTTTTCCTGACCAGCAGTCAGGCACCTTTCCTTTGTCTCTGGCTTCTGTTCACTCCCCGCTTTTACACTGTCCGTAACCAAGCCCTCAGGTGGCCAGGTGGCACCTCCCTCCTAGATTTTATCTTAGATGCGGCTGTGTTTCCCAACCCCTCACTTCTGAGGGACTGCGGCTTTCACTCATTCTGATCCTCTGAGGGAGGATCTCACTGATCAATAGCCAGGTGCCAGCCACACCCAGGAATGTTTGGGGGCACCATGCTGATGCCGATGCCCAGAGACTGTGCAGTATTGTTTTTAAATTTTTCATGTCTTTTACTTATTTTTGAGAGACAGAGAGAGACAGTGTGAGCAGGGGAGGGCCAGAGAGAGAGGGAGATACAGAATCTGAAGCAGGCTCCAGGCTCTGAGCTAGCTGTCAGCACAGAGCCTGATGCGGGGCTCGAACCCATGAACCATGAGATCATGACCTGAGCCAAAGCCGGACGCTTAACCAACTGAGCCAGCCAGACACCCCTACAGTACTTTTTAAATATAAAATATGAATGGTACATACAAATGATCTTGATTAGCACAAATAAAATAGTCGCAACATCTGCTATATTCTAGACACTGTGCTAGGCACAAGTCTAATGAATTTTAAAATGGTTTCAGATCTCAAGTTGCAGTAGCCAGAGGTTTCTTTATCTATGAAAAATCATACATGGAATTTATTATTAATTAAAGTAACTATGGCTGATACAAACTAAGTAATTTGGAAGTCAAGGAAGGAACAATCATTATGGGCTGAGAATTCTAAAAGAGATGTGGAATTTGAGCAAAGTCTTTAAGAATAGAAAGGCTTAGGTGAAGGAGCAGGACTTTTCAGAGAGAAGAAATAGGGACAAAGAGTCAGAAAAGAAAGGATGTAGGTCTGTGTGCCTGAAATGGAAGCTTGATAAAGAAAATATTAACCCTATTATACCATTAACCATTTGTTACTGTTTGTCTTTGTTGATCATACTTTTCAATTGTGATTTCTTAATGGATTTGGATGTGAGGGTGAAAGAGAAAGCTAACCATCCCATCTGGAATTCTCCTTGACACATGGTCGCTAAAAACATTTTTGTATGCTACTTTTCTCTATGGCATCCATGGGCTTCCTTTCTGATCATTCATCAAAGTAAGAGGCCATCTGCTCTGTGCTCCGTCTGCTCCATGAATGAAATGAAGGCATGTGTTATGTGGCTCTATTCCAGCTTCCCCTTCTTTACATCTGCTCTGCCCCTTTGAACAGCCCACAGGGCATACTGATGTCTCACCTTACTACAAGGTGCTTGACCCCTTTGCTTCCAGTCCTATTTTACTTTGAAAAATACCTACACTTCATGCTGTTCAGGTGTTATTGTAGAAACCCTTACCATAGACCAAACCACTAGTTTAGATTTCTTTGGCAGTTACCCATTTTACCAATGAAAGGTACTAAAACATTTCATTAAATGAAATTCAACATTTCAACCAATTCTTCTATTACAGGAAGAATAACAACTTTCAATTTATGTATCCCAATCCTTTTGAAGTACATTATTGATATTTACCAACCAATCTCCTGTATATCCGTGGGCTCCTCACCTCACAGGAGAAGGTTTGAAGCTATAACAACCTTGAAACCACAGAGTCTAAAATGAATGAAATTGGCCTGGGAATGAAGTCACAGAACTAAAAGGAATATTGCAAAGGCCTTCCAAAACCTGTGTGTGTGTACATGTGTGTGTATACATTTGAATATGTAATTGACCAACGCTCTTTTTTCCCCAAACTAGATAGCCAGAAAAAGACCTGTAGTTGAATAAGAGGAATACATTTTTTAAGTTTATATTTGTGTAGACAAAAATCACTTTTCCAATATTTTTTGTGTTCTAGCTGAATAAAATTCTGCAAGTATTTAACCTCTCTGATCCGCGCATTGCTAATCTGTAAATTGGCGATAATAAACACCTGCATGAAAGAATCTTTATAAAGGGCTAAATATTGAGCTTAGTGCCTATTATGTAGTAGGCCCTCAAATAATAATCACAGTGCCTAGAATATTGTAGTAACTCAGAAATTAGCCTTGGTTGTAAGAATAAATGAGTGAATGAAAATAATACATAGAAAGCTTTTTGTCTTCCAGGCACGAAGTTGATATAATTTGTTGACTCTTAAGCTTCTAGAAAGATATACTTCCACCATAATTTGTATAGTGATTAATAGCTCTTTGCTTAGCCTTTACAAAACAAGCTGCGTATATTTAAAGTGCATAGTTTTATAGGTTTTGGCATATGTATATATGCACAAAATCATCAACATAATTAAGAGAGTTGAATCAAGCATATCAATAATTCACAGGAGTATCCTCTTGCCCCTTTAGAGTCCCTCCTTCCCGTGTTTCCTCTTTCCTTGGCAACCCAGTGGGCTTTTTTCCTATGACTACAGGTTAGTTTAGAATTTTCTACAAATAGGATTATACTGCACCCACTCTTCTTATTGTCTGGGTTCTTTCATTCAGCATAGTTATTTTGAGAGTCCTCTTTATTGCTGCATTTATCAAGCTCATTCCTTTTTATTTCTGACTATTATTCCATTGTATGGCTATAACATACATTGTTTATCCATTATCCTGGTGGACATTTGGACAACCTGGTGGGTTGTCTCCTAGTTTTGACTATTACAAACAAAGCTGCTATCAATATTTTTGTACAAGACTCTGTGTGATATGTGCTCTCATTTCTACTGAGGAGTAGAATGACCGGATAATCATAGGTATATGTTTAGCTTTTTAACAAGCTTCCAAACTCTTCTGAAATGGTTCTGTGTTTTATATATCCATCAGTAGTTTCCAGTTCCTCCACATCCTCACCAATCCTTGCTATGGTCACTCGTTTTAGTATTAGCCATTCTAATAGGTGTGCAGTGATATGTTAATTTGAATTACTTGACTAATGATGTTGACCATCTCTTCATGTACTTACATGTTGGATGTATATTTTGGTGAAGTTTCTGTTCACATCTTTTGCTCATTTTTTATGGGGTTGTTTGTTTTCTCATTACTGAATTTTAAGTGTACTTTATATGTTCTGGATATAAGTTTTTTTTATGAGACATTATTTGCAAACATTTTCTCCCAGTTGGTGGCTTGTCTTTGCATGTTTTTAACACTGTCTTTCAAAGAGTAGAAATATTTAATTTTAATGGACTACAATTTATCAGTTTTTTGTTTGCTGGTTTGATATGTCATGCTTTGGTGTCCTAAGAATTTTTTTTCTTCAGAGATTTCAATGGTTTTAGAATTTACATTTAGGCCTATGATTCTTTTTAAGTTTATGCACATGCCTGTGTGGGTCACAGGCATGCTTGGCATTTAGTATCCAGTTGCTCTAGCCGTACTTGTTGAATAGTATTCTCCCTCCACAGCATTGTCTTGGCATCTTTATAAAAAATCACTTGTCTATAAATATATGGATGTACTTCTGGATTCCATTCTTTTCCATTGATCTATTTTTCTATCTTTATGCCAATACCATGCTGTCATGATTAATCTAGCTGTAAAGTAAGCCTTTGGTTTAAAGACTTTATTCTTCTCTTCCAAAGATGTATTGGTTATTTTATGTTCTTTGCATTCCATATGAATTTCACAACCAGCTTATCCTTCAAAAAAAAATCTGGGATTCTAAATCTGTTGAATCTGTAGTCCAGTTTGAGAAGAATTGACAACTTGACTATATTGAATATCTCTGCCCACAAACACATGTATTTCTTCATTTATTTGGGTCTTCTTTTATTTTCCTCAGCAATGTTTTACAACTCTTAGTGTGCAGGTTTCATAAATCTTTTATTAGTTTTATCCCTAAGGATTTCATATTTTCTTATGTTATAAATTGTATTTTTCAAAATTTCAATTTGTGATCTTTTCTTTCTAGTACATAGAAATAATAATGAGTTTTGTTATTGGTTTGTATCCTATAATCTTGCCAAACTCATTTATTAGTTCTAGTAGCTTTTCATAGATTTTGTTAGATTGTCTACATAGAGAATGTTATCTGTGAATACAATTTTACTTTTCCTATCCTGTCAAGATGCTTTTACTTATTTTTCTCTGTCTAGAACCTCCAATATAATGATGAATAGGAGTGATAGAGCAGGAAGTTTTGCCTTATTCTTCTTTTTAATGTTTTTTTTTAA